>NC_141554.1:140595000-140895000 GCF_021556685.1 Rattus norvegicus
CTTTTCCATCTCTCTGATGAGAGAAACTGATCAAAAGCAAGTTAGGAAGGAAAGGGCTTATTTGGCTTACACACCTATATCATAGTAATTTACTAAGAGAATTCCGGGCAGAAACTCAAGACAGGAACCTGGAGACAGGAACTAAGGCAGAGACCCTATCATGGCCCATAGTACACTCAGTCCTGCCACAACAATCATTAATCAAGAAAATGCCCACAGATCAGACTTTATTGTGTAGACTTTATTCTCAGCATTCTAGCACGCAGAGGCAAAAAAAAAAAAAATGCATCTTACTGAGTTTCAAGCTGGCCATGGTGACCTTGTCTCAAGAGTTGGGGATGAGGAGAGGCTGGAGAGACTGCTAAGTTAACAAGCACTTGTTGCTCTTGCAAATGCCATAGTTGCAGTTCCCCGTACTTACATATCCATGCATAACATCAGTTACAGGTGGTCGGACACCTTCTTCTGACCTCTGAGGATACCAGACATTCATGTATTACACATACAAGCAGGAAAATCACCCACATACATACAATTAAATGAATAAAAAAGGAAGAACTTTTACAAGGAAAGGAAAAGGGAAGAAAAGAGACAATTGCAATCGTAGTTCTCTTAGATTTGAGTCCTTGTTTCTCATCACTATTAAGAAAGCCAGTGTCAGGTGGAGCCCTGGGCTGAGAATTTAGTAGAAGATATACATGAAGACAGTGTGTGAATTCTCCAGTAAACAGACCAGAGGACCGAACCAGGATCTAGACCTTTTAAGTCATAGTCCCATCTGATGGAGGCAAGTCCTCAAGTGAAGTGTTCTCTCCCAAGGTGACCCTAGTTTGTCTCAAGAGCACAATACCCAACTAGTATGCCACTCTCTACTCTAGACTTTCTTCTTCTTCTTCTTCTTCTTCTTCTTCTTCTTCTTCTTCTTCTTCTTCTTCTTCTTCTTCTTCTTCTTCTTCTTCTCCTCCTTCTGCTGCTGCTGCTGCTTCTCCTTCTCCTCCTCCTCCTCCTCCTCCTCCT
Organism: Rattus norvegicus; assembly: GCF_021556685.1. Lineage (NCBI taxonomy): Eukaryota > Metazoa > Chordata > Mammalia > Rodentia > Muridae > Rattus > Rattus norvegicus. Next base: position 140,596,018 of record NC_141554.1, read on the forward strand.
CCTCCTCCTCCTCCTCCTCCTCCTCCTCCTCCTTCTTCTTCTTCTTCTTCTTCTTCTTCTTCTTCTTCTTCTTCTTCTTCTTCTTCTCATATTTGCCTTCTACTTTCATGTCTATATACACATTTTAAAAATAATCTAGGGCTGGAGAGATGGCTCAGTGGTTAAGAGCACTGGCTGCTCTTCCAGAGGTCATGAGTTCAATTCCCAGGAACCACATGGTGGCTCACAACCTTCTGTAATTGGATCTGATGTCCTCCTCTGGTGTGTCAAAGACAGTGTGTTCATTTACGTGAAATAAATAAATAAATAAATCTTCAAAAAATAATCTAGAGTCTACTTATGAGAGAAAACAGGGTACTTTTCTTTGTCTAACTTATTGTGATCCACCTGATCGTATCCCGTTCCATTTATTTTCCTGTATGTGTGATTTTCTTTTCCTTTACAGATGAATAAAATCCCAGTGTGTATATGTACCACATTTTCATTAGTTATTACCAGTTGATGGAAATCTGGACTGAGTATAGATAGAGCCCGATAGAGCTTGGTATATACACCAAGGAGTATACAGCTGGATCATATAGTGGTTTTATTGTTTTAATTAAAAATTTTCCATTTCATTTTTTGTTTTAGATTTATTTATTTTGTTACTACTTTATGTGTATGAGTGTTTTGTTGCAAGTATGAATGTATACCACCAGAGTGTCCGGTGCCCTCAGAAGTCAGAAGAGGGCATCAGATTCAGAACCCCTGGGTTTAGAGTTATAGAAGATGGTGAATTACCATGTGAATACTGGAAACTGAACCTGGTTCAGTGCTCTTAACCACTGAGCCAACTCTCTAGCCTTCTGTTTTAATTTTTCTTCTTGTTTTATGTGTATGAGTGTTTCGTTGTATGCATGTCTATACCTGATATACATTCAGTGTCGCAGAGGCCAGAAGAGAGAATCAGATCCCATGGGACTAGTGATGGTTATGAGCCACCAAATGTATACTGGAAATTCAGTCTGGATCACCTTGAAGCTCAGCCAGTGCTTTGAACTGTTGTGCCGCCTCTTTAGTCCCTGGTTTTAGTTTTTAAAGAAAGCTCCACATTTACCCTGTACAAGTGTAACACTCCCACCTACAGAGAATAAAGGTTCCTCACCAGCATTCGTTGTCATTTGTTTCCTTGGTGGTAATCATTTTGACTGGGAGGAGATGGAATCTCAATGTAGATTTTACATGTCCCTAGTGAATACAAATGTTAAACATTTGCATACATTTATTGGCTAGTTGTATTTCTTCTTTTGAGGATTGTACAGCTTGCTGGCCTATTTGTTGAAAGTTTGGGGGTTTCTTATTTATGCTTTGCAGTTCTTTATATATTGTAGATATTGGCCCTTTGTCCAATGTGCAGTTGTCACAGACTTTCTTCCATTCTGTAGGCTGTACCTTCATCATGTTAATTACTTGCTTTACTGTATAAAAATTTCTTAATTTCACAATGACTCACTTGTCAGCTATTGCTATTATATCCAAAGCTACTGTATTTTTCAGAAAGCCCTTGTTTATACCTGTCTCTTCAAAAAATAATTATTTACTTTTGGTACTGAGTATATAGATAGTACCCACAGAGGACAAAGAAGAGAATCTGAAAAAAAAAAAAGAAGAGAATCTGAAAAAAAAAGAAGAGAATCTGATCTCCTGGTTGCTGGGACTCAAACCCATATACTCTGTAACATCAGCCAGTGCTCTAACCTCTGTACCATCTTTCCAGCTCCAGTTATGCCTGTATCTTGTATATTTGTATGGTTTTTGTCCGCAGTAGTTTAAATTGTTCAAGTCTTACAGTTAAAGTGGCTGACCCATTTCGAACTGATTTTTGAGCATGATAAAAGATAATGATCTAGTTTTATTCCTCTAGATCTAAATGTCCAGCGTTCCCAGCAACATTTGTTGAAGGGGCTGCAACTTTATGTTTATTTTTGACACCTTTGTCAAAAGTCAGGTGGCTATAGTTCTGTGAGTTTTTGGAGTCTCTGTTTTATTTTATTGGTATATGTGTACATGTTTGTGTAGATACCATACTAATTTAAAAATTATATTTTGCGTGTGCATCTGCCTTCTGCCTGTCTGCCAGCCTGCCTGCCTCTGTATCTCTCTCTCTCTCTCTCTCTCTCTCTGTGTGTGTGTGTGTGTGTGTGTGTGTGTGTGTGTGTGTGTGTGAGAGAGAGAGAGAGAGAGAGAGAGAGAGAGAGAGAGATCCATCTTACTAGCCTCATGCTGATTTTTTGAGACAAGGAATAGGGTCTCATTATGTAGACCTGGTTGCCTCTCCAACTCAGAGATTTACATGCTTCAGTATTCTGAGTGTTTGGGATTAAAAGCATTTGCCACCACAAGTATATTGCCTTTTTCTCTTCTCTTCTCTTCTTTTCTTTTCTTTCTTTCTCTCTCTCTCTCTCTCTCTCTCTCTCTCTCTCTCTCTTCTCTCTCTCTCTCTCCCTTCCTCCCTCCCTTCCTTCTTCCCCCTCCCTCCCCTCCGTACTCCCTCCCTCCTCTTCCCCTCTCTCCCTTCCTTCCTTCCTTTCTTCCTTTCTTTCTTTTCTTATGTTTTTGTAGTATAATTTGAGATCAGGTATTATAATACCTTGAGCTTTGTTCTTTCTCCTTGGGATTTCTTTAGTTATCCAAGATCTTTTATAACTCCCCATGCGTTGTGGTATTTTATTTTCTAGTTCTCTAATAATATTAGAATTTTAATAAGTGTTGTGGCTGTTTACTTATTCATTTAAATTAAACAGTAAGAGCATTTCTTTTATTTACTTACTGTTGTGTGTAGGCTATGGGGGGTATTTACCGTGGCAAGTGTGAAGTTTGGACAGATGTGTAGAATTGGTTCTCTCTGCTCCCCTTGCATGGGCTCTGTGGGTTAATCTGAGGTTGCTAAGATTCAGAGAAGGTGCCTTTACAAGCTAAGCCACCTTGTCAGTCTCTTACCTGTGCATTTGGATATGTCTGTTTGTAGGTATACGCCAGAGCCTTGGATTCTTCTGGAGCTGCAGTTACAGGTAGGTATATGTGCTAAGAATCAAATTTGCATTCTCTGCAAGAGCAGTATATCTGGAATAATCTCTAGTCCCCTATTTTCCTTTATCTATCTATCAATCTATCAATCTATCAATCAATCAATCTATCAATCTATCTATCTGTCTGTCTGCCTAATTGTGTGTGTGTGTGTGTGTGTGTGTGTGTGTGTGTGCGTGTGTGCGTGCGTGCATGTTTGAGATGTGGTTTCTCTGTGTAGCCCAGACTGTCTTGGAACTTTCTCTGTAGACCACATTAGCCTCAAACTCAGAGATCTACCTGCCTCTGCCACCTCCAGAGTGGAGTGCTAGGATCAAAGGCCTGCACCAATATGCCTGGTTTCTGCTTTATTTTTTTAAAGTGATGATACTTCAGCCCATTCCTAGGAGACTGTGTAAGAATGCAGGTCCATGTTGGGCTGGGGATAGCCCAACTCTTGGAAATGTGACGATTAGGGCAAACTGTGCCCGAAACACCCTAAACCACATTAGAAAGCCACAGACATCAGACTGGAAATCTTCATGTTGTAACTTGCTGTCACATTTTCCGGCCCAGTTCTGAGTCTGGGAAACACGGAGACAGTGGAGCTATTTGTTTGGAGATTCTTCAGTGAAGTTGATGAGCTTCTCTCTCTTTCCAGGAGTACTTGGAAATGCCAAGAAACTTCATGGATCATTTTTGCTGCTCTTGATTCGCTCTCGGGTCATCGTTGGCCTCCATCCCAGTCCTCCTCTGGTAGCCAATTTGCTCATTCCAGCAATCATTTCTTTGCAGGAGTTTGCTTCTAACCTTTCAACGTGTGTCCCAAATATTTAGTGATGGACTCAATCCAGTAGAATGCTTTTTTCCCCCTGAAACTCATTTAAATCACTTAGGATAAATAGAAACTATAAGCTGAATAAACATTGCATTTGCCTCAGGCCCCCTTCCTGACTAGAGATTCCTTGATCTAGCACTTCCTGGGGCCCCCTTCCACTCCACCTCTCACCTTCCTGATTCATTCAAGGACACTTGGGCTTTAATGATACATCTGGTCCTACAGAACATGCCAGTCAACATAGCTCCTTGTTCAGTGAAACTAAGCTTTCTGTATGTTCTTGTTTCCTTAAGGTTTATTATGGGTGTGACATCTGCCATTGATGACCTGATCCTGTAGTCTGGCTTAGAAGTGAGGTTGTGGAAAAATCAGTTTCCCTCTGGAAGGGGGTAGAGCTGAACTGTGGCACAGGGCAGAGCTGCATCAGACACCCTCGCTCTGTTTGTTGCTTGCTATTTTGAGACTGTCTTCCCATGGAAATGTCACATGACTCCAATGCTAAAGGAAGGATGAGATGACTGCGACATGGAAATGTTTGTTTTCATTATGTTCATACAGTACACATGCTCTTCCAAGTCTTAGGTGTTGTCTGCTCATGCAAAGTGTGGAAGCCGTAGGCCTATGGAGACTGGACTATCTGTCTCATTCAAGGCCCAACAAAGAAAAGAAGGAAGGAAACCATTTTGTCTCACATTTCTTCTACACTCTAAGGGAACATGTATGTAATTGATGTGTTGAAATGGCCCTGGTGAGGCCCTATTGACTTAATGGTTAGTAATGTTGAGGCTTGGAGAAAGCTAAGAGAAGTGTCTTTTTGACAGAATATATGCTTTCTAAGTGCTATACTTATCCACTGCTTCTAAGAGGGGAAGTGTACATCTAGGATTTGCAGACGAATAAATGTGCAGCAGTCTTGCAGGAAGGACTGGGAGTCATGGGTAATAAGCAAAGTGCTCAGAATGCCCCCCCTGCTCCCCCGCCCACTCCCTAGTCCCTAGGAAAAATAGAAAGCATATTAAGAACAGGAAGAAACCATTTAGCCTAACTTTTCCATCTTTGCGGGATTTACTTTAATCACGTCTTTCAGCTCTTTCGCCATCCCCAACACTTGCTGACTTCTCCTTGAATGGCTCTAGGTGTCTCTGTCCAGAGCCTGTGCAGTTCTCACGCCGGCACTGGCTCCGAGGCCCAGCCTCCGATAAGCTATTCCATATGGTTGGGCTCTTTGTTCTTGCAGTACTAGGTTTTTACAACTTCCCATTGACTCGGAGTTACTGATTTTCTTTTTTTCCCATCGGGCTCTTTAGGGATTTGCACCTCCTGCTAAGACACAAATTATTTTCTCAGTTGTATCATGTCTTTTCCTAATTTTTCAAATCTTTAATAAGGAGCTTTCTCATGTAAGGACCAGCTGGACGAACACAGGAAGGAATAACCTATGTGGAATCTCAATTCTCCAGGCAAATTCTCAGACACTGTCTTATGCAGCGTGCTCAGGGTGAACAAAATCTCATGGCTTTTGCTATAATGATTCAAAGGAGCATGGGTCTGAATATTTCCAGCCCTCTTGTTATCTCTTCACCCAGTGTACACTTCAGACCTAGCCTTCTAACTGAAGCTAATGAGAAGAAAGGACATGGTTCAGGGATGTGACCTGTGGAAGCTTTCCTGGGGTGGTAATTGGAATGAAGTGGAGATGGCTTCCCTCCCTCCCTCATCAGAACAGGTAGCAGCAGCATGTGGAAGCTGCCCCATCACCATTTGTTGGATGTTAGTGCTTTAAATAACTTGAGTGTTGCTTTTGAAAGCAACCAGTGCTAAAAATATAGAAAACCTAATAGTTGCATTCGCATTTGCGCCAGTCTAATGCACCTAGAAAATGGCATGGAATATAACAGTGGTTTTACGGCCACATATTAGAATCATCTGGGGAGCTTTTAAAACCTCCTAGTCCCCAGTCTTTATCCCTAGGGAATCTGCTCTTACTGCCCTAGGAGATTTTAACAGCTCCCCAGGCGATTCTAATGTGCAGCCAAGGTTAAGAGCCACTGGTGAGGAGGGGAGAACATGGCCCTTGGGTTACTCAAACCTAGGTTCAAATCTTTGCTTGGCTTCTAAATAACAGTGGAATTTCTTGAGCCTTGGTTTCATTGTTCATAAACCATGGCTAGCCATACTACCTCTATTGGAGGAATGAGCTAATGCTTATAAAATTTAATGCCTGGCATACAAGCCATTCAACATACGCATGCTATCTTAAATTGTAAAGCTCCAGCAGTTTATAGAAACAATCCTCATTTCAATTTTTGTCCAGCTCAGAATACATAAGCTAGAAAGAGAAAAATTTTTTTCTTGCATTTTGGAGAGAATTTCTCCATGTAGCCCTGGCTATCCTGGAACTCTCTCGGTAAGCCAGGCTGGCCATGAACTCCCAGAGATCCACTGTTTCTGCCTCCCCCAAAGCTGGGATCAAAGGTGTATGCCACTACCCACTTGCTGAGGAAATTTCTTTTTAAAAGTTGCCAAAGAAGATCATTTTAACTTAAGGTTCAACAGGTATAGGTAGGTAGTTTGAAGAAGTTTGATTTTGGTCATTAGACCATAGAGTGAGACATAAACAAATCGGTCTGCCTAATTTACAAATAGTCAGATGAGGGCTGGAGAGATGGCTCAGCGGTTAAGAGCACCCAACTGCTCTTCCAGAGGTCATGAGTTCAATTCCTAGCAACCACATGGTGGCTCACAACCATCTGTAAAGAGATCCGATGCCCTCTTCTGGTGTGTCTGAAGACAGCTACAGTGTACTTATATACATAAATGAATAAATCTTTAACGAAAAAAAAAAACAAATAGTCAGATGAGGAAGACAGGATTTGATTGCAGTTCCCATCAGAGAACCTCATGGTACTTGAGCTAACCACAAGTTCAATGAGGGGGACAGCATCCTGCTGGCCAATGAACTCCAGAAATTTAGGGATCCACATGTACCTGTGTCCCTTGTGATAGTGGAGACATCCAACTGTGCTGGATTTTTTTTTTTGACATGGGTGTTGGGGCTGAGTGCTCTAGTCCTCATGTTTGCACTGCAGGCACTTTACCAACTATGCCACTCTCCTGGTCTGACCTTGTTCTTTTAACTCCCTGTTTATGTGAACAATCCTTGACCTCACAGAGCCTCAGTCATTAACCAGCTGTATGATCATAGACAAGTAACTTGCTTTCTCTGGGCTCAAAGCAAAATACCATATCTAAGATATCTGAGAACTTACTGAGCAAATACTGCGGATTTATTATGCATTAGTCTCTGTGCTAGACTTACAATTGGGTAGTTCTGACAGGATATTTCAGTCCTTTCTAAGGACACTTTCTTCTTGTCAGGTGACCTTTCAGTACATGTTGCATCTGTCTACCTGGATCACTGGTCTTGAAGTCCAAGTGTAGGAACTGAATTACAGGAAGCCCCAAAGGGTTCTTAGGCTAGGACAATGGAGACAGAGGAAACTTGCATATATGGTTTGAGGGTGAGTGAGAATTAAATCCAGATTTATCACTGAAGAACATACATTTTTCTTAGAAGAAGGTTTTTAAAGAAATTTTCTTTTAAGTAGCTTTTTTTTGGTATCAGCTTGGTGGATCAAAAGTATTTTCTCCATGTGTGTTTGGATATATGTGGAGGCAAACTTCTAGAACCTCAGGATGGTGCCTAATTATATCCAGCCTTGGCCAAGTTAAGTCAGGAGGGTTTTCAGTCAGCAGGAGGGAAGAAGTTAGGCTGGGACATTCAGTAGGTTGTTAAGTATTTTGCATACAAATACTTTAGAGCCCTCAGGTTGGGCAGCCCTGACAAATCTGAGGTTGCTCTATATTTCTTGCTCATTCTGGAGTTGGCACAGTGATCCATAGAGCAACTTATGGTGAAGGAAACATATCCCGCGTTGTCTCTGTTTTCCCAGGACCTCTGGAATCTTCTGGTATCTTCCTTGATGCTTGGGTCTGGGGTGAGCATGGTCATCTGCTCTCAGGAGCTATAGTGTGCATGGCTGTAGTTCCTCTTTTAGCTTCAAGACTTTTTACATGACTTCATGGCCCTCCTCATTTACCTGAGCATGGAACTGAAGGTCCTGGTTCTCATTATCTTCTGACCCTCAACTGTCTAGACTTGCTTTGGTAGGATCTGGGGCTTTCTTCTTACCTCTCCAACTCCAAACACATCTTATAACTCGAGGCCCAAGAGAATGATGACTGAATGTGGCAGAGAGTCTGAAATGTGGGCTACCTGTGCTAAGACACTGTTATGTTACATCTTTCTCCAAGATTCAAGAATTTCATCATGCATGAAGCTCCTTAAATAGGAAAATAAACAAATCAAAAGAGCTTCAGGAAGTCCCCAAAACTGACCACATTCACTAGGCCCCTCCCTGTCAGAGAAAACAATAAAAGCTGAGAGTCCTCAGACAACTGGAGTTGAGCTGCAAAAGAAGACTCTCAGACAAACTAAGCTTTTAAAAAAGATACAGAGAATCCAAGATACAAAGCAGACTAAGGCAGAAACCTATAGAGTGTACTGGAGGAGTTATTGACTAACTGATACAAGTGGAAAGGACTTTCTCCACTCTGTTGAGCTGCCTGGAGGCTGTACAGTGTGCTCCAGGTCCCAAGCTTTGTGAGCTGTCACCCTTGCTGGGGTACGATTTGGTGATGCAACTGTCTTTGAGTAATTTATGCTCCTGTAAGTAACCCCTCACCCATATTCCTGAAAGCAACACCAATAAAACTCATTGGTTCTCCAAGTTGGACTTCAGTGGTGTCTGTATTTTGGTCTGTTGTGGGCTCTCTATCTGAGGTGTGTAGACAGGTATGTTGTATTTCCCCAAGAAAAGTCTTATCACACAACAGATGAACATATTTCTGCCCTGGAGTCTGAAGACCTAAGTTTGAGCCTAGGCTGTGACTGGTAGCAAACGTTTTATCAAATAACTTACCTTCTTTTGGTCCTTAGTTTCTCCTTCAAGAAAATTAGGGGTTAAGTTTGTCTGATTCTCCTTCCTTCCTTCCTTCCTTCCTTCCTTCCTTCCTTCCTTCCTTCCTTCCTTCATTCCTCCCTCCCTCCCTCCCTCCCTCCCTCCCTTCCTTCCTTCCTTCCTTCTTTCATTTATCATTTGAGACAGGGTCTCATGTATTCAGACAGGCTTCCCACCTGCTACATAGCCAAAAATGACCATAGACTTTTGATCTTTTTGCCTTCACCCTCAGTACTGAGACTGGAGGCATGAGCCTCAATACTTAGTGTATGGGGTGCTAGGATTGGAACTCAGAACTTCATTAATGCAAGGTAAATACTCTATTAAGTGAGGTACATCCTTAGTCCCTGTTTCCCTTTCTCTCAATTTTATACTTTTCTCTTTCTAGTTTCTCTACTATCCCTATTATGTTTCTGTCTTCCATTTTGTATGTATGTATGTATGTATGTATGTATGTATGTATGTATGTATGTATGTATGTATGTATCTTTCTCTTAGTCTCCCTGTGCTGGCTAATTCTCGTCTCTCTTTCCCTTCCATTTCTCAGTCATCTTCCATTTTTACTTTTCTGTTGAAGCTGTGCTACTCTCTGGACCCGTAATCCTATGTTCCTCCATGTTCTTCCTCTCTTACCTAACAATCAGAAGGAATGAAGCATACTGATTTCATCAAGTGTTAAAGTTTGCTTTTAAATGCTCTAGTGTTTTCGATCTGGGCCCAAGCAGGGCTCTATCTCTTTTCTTTTCTTAAGCAGCAGTTACTGCTAATAGAATCCACTTCTTATCGTTGTGCATGACCTACACAGGGCACTTGTTTTTTGGGTCAGTGGCCACATAGGAGAGGTTCCCTGCCCTTGACTGTGGCATCTGACCCACTTGGTTAGCACAGTCTGCAAGCAAGGCTTTGCTAAAAATAGCCTGGGTGAGGGCATCTTAGTCTTTCTTAGGGCTTGCTTGATGAGTTTGTGAGGGGAGAAGGGAGTGGCTCACTTTCTATATAAAGCATTAACCTTACACACATTTCTGCCTAGAGTTTTTATCTAAGAGAGAAACCCTTGTGTAACATTGTAGCAATCTGATCCTTGCTAAATCCATGAGACCTATTGAGAAGAGTATTTGGACTTGGTGAAACACTCACATGGATCTCACTAGGATCTTCTCATAATCTGGCTGCACTTGGAGCAGTGAATGTGCCCCAGGGTGAACGACGGTGTCAAGCTGGGTGCAAGGACTTACTACACAGTTTTGAGTGTTCACAGACTGGAGACCTGCATCCTCTAGGACCCACCCCATGCTGACCCCATCCCTGCTCTACCCACAGAGATTTCAAAGCTCATATTCTTTCCAGTGGGAATTTCAATTCTAGATTTAGTGACAAAATTTGAGTCTCAATCTGTATATCCCATCCTACCTATCTTCCTGTTTCTCAGTTAAGATTTGCTCTAATTGTTCAGGGTTCTCTCCTTCTGCCTCAAAGGAAATTATCTCTTTTACGCTTCAGATTCTTTTCTGTTCAATGATAGGTCTCAATGCTTTTCTCCTCTAATGTCTGCTACATTTACAAATATTGCCTTAGCATCCACAAGAAATCCGTTAGCCTCCCAATCAGGTGACTGAACACTTTAGTAGCAGATGAAGACTCTAAAGGGAGGAGAAGGAGTGTGGGTTTCCTACCATACAAGCGTTTGTATTCTACAGGATCTGCTCAAATGATCAGATCCTCAAGTGATACAGTTTAACATTCAGGCACATGGAGCTGGAGAGATGGATCAGTGGTTAAGGTTAAGAACAGATGTTGTTGTTGCACAGGATCTGGTTTCAGTACCCTGCATCCACAAGTTGGCTCACAGACATCTATTCCTCCAGTTCCAGGGATCAGATATCCTGGAATGGCCTTTATGGGCAACAGGCACGAACATGGTACACATATGTACACACAGGTTAAAGTATTTATACACATAAAAGTAACAACGTCTTCAAAAAATGTACATGTGTAGATGGGGGACTTACAAAACTCCACGCTGAGCTGAAGAGCTTTTGCGAGTTATTAGCTTCTCCTGGAGAAAGAGTTGGGTCTTTTTAAGGATAGGGCTAGGGGTTGGGGATTTAGCTTAGTGGTAGAGCGCTTGCCTAGCAAGCTCAAGGCTCTGGGTTCGGTCCCCAGCTCTGAAAAAAAGAAAAGAAAAAAAAAGGTGGGGCTATTGGTAGGTTGACCAAGCCCCAGCAGGTGACCATATATCTGTAAAGGTATTGGGCAACACAAATTTGACACTGAGTTTTAAAAAGACACACACGGGGGGGGGGGAGAGAACAGAGAGACAAAGACAAAGACAGACAGACAGAGACAGAGATTGAAACACACACACATACACACAGCATAGCACAGAGAGTGGGGGGGAGAGAACACAAAATTTGGTAGTGATGTGGTGTGTGGATGGATCTGGGGGGAATAATGGGATGAGATCAGCATGGATATGATCAAAATACATTGTGTAAAATTCCCAAAGATTAAGAAAAGCATATTAAAATTTCAGGTCTGCCTCCATGAGATGAAACTCATTCTTGACACTGCTTAGGTAGCTAAGAACCTGAGACTAGATAGGTCATGGGCCAAGGGGAAAATCAAATACTACTGCTGTACTAAAGTGATATAGTGATAAAATGACTCCTGATGACATTTTGCTAAACTCAGATCTGTGCCTTCCTCAGGCATCACCAGAGAAGCTCCCTCTTGCAATACACGGGGACAAATACAGAGCCCCTCAGTCAGACAATATTGAGGGAGTGAGAGATTTTGGAGCACTCAGCTCTAAATTGGATGTCCTCATCAAATCCTTCCCCTCAGGGTTCAGGCAGCCACTTAGAAGAAAAGGCAGAAGGAGCTTAAGAGCCAGAGGGGAGGGAAGATATCAAGCAAACAGTGTTTTCCGGATAAAACAGAACTGAAGCATATATGAACTCACAGAATCTGTGGCAACCAGATGGGGTACCCAGTAGAGAGATGGGGAAGTAGACACTGGCTCACATCTCTAACCAAGAAGCTATCTTCAATGGACAACTGCTTACAAAGAAAAAATAGTTCTCTCCCAAAGAACCTCACTGGGTACACAAACCACACTCAAGAGCAGGCCCCATGCCCAGCAGTAGATGGCTGACACAAAGTGAACTCAGTGCTATTTTTATAGACTTTTTGTCTCATGTTGCTTTGTTTGGGCAACTTTTTTCTTTTACTGCCCTTATGCTTGTTTATTATGGGGTTTTTATGGGCTTTTGTTTTTTGTTTTTTGGTTTTTTTTTTTTTTTTTTGCACATGTCTCTCTGTGTGTGATTATTATGTTTTTTCTTTCCTTTTTTTTTTTTTATTATGGCTTGTTTGCCTGCTTGTTTACTTTTTAAAGATAGAAAGAGAGGGCATAGAGTTGGGGAGGAACTAGAAGAGGGGAAACCATGATCTAAATATATTGTATGAATTATTTTTCAATAAAAATTTTGCATTTTAGGCTGGGAGTTTTGCCGAGCATGCACAAAACTCTGGGTTCCATGCATATCTTTAAATCTAGCAGTTGGGAAATGGAAAGAGGAGGACCAGAAGTTCAAGGTCATACTTGGCTATACAAGGAATTTGAGGTGCATGTTACACAGTCTCTCAAAATAGAAAGGATTTATATGTGTCTACCATGCAAATTTTACATCAAAGAATGACCAATCATTAAACACTGTGCAATATGACGATAAGACTATAAAGTATTGAGGAAATAAAGTGTACTCGAGTTTGTAGTTTATTGTGCAATGACATTTAAACACGAGATAGATGGGGCTGGAGAGATGGCTCAGTGGTTAAGAGCACTGACTGCTCTTCCAGAGGTCCTGAGTTCAATTCCCAGCAGCTACATGGTGGCTCACAATCATCTATAATGAGATCTGATGCCCTCTTCTGATGTGTCTGAGAAGAAGAACAGTGTACACACACACACACACACACACACACACACACACACACACACACCTTTTTAAAAATATTTTTTAAAAAAGAGTCAACAATTTGTTTTAAAAAACAAAACAAGGCAGATAAAAATTTAAAGATAAGCGTATATTACCTGGAAAAACTCAGCTGCCCCTAGGTGTTTCAGACCACATAGAAAGAGCTCAGTACTAGGAGGAAAACAGTCATTGCCCTAAGCTCTACTTTGTCACATAAACAGGCATGCCTAGTCTACTCCTGATTTGTTTGCTGCTAGCACCGATTCCAACATGGAGTTGGTGACAAAGTAATAATGCCCACTACAGTTGCTAGTAAACCTACTTGACGGGCACTGCTCCTTCCCTCCTTTCAGAAGTTCCCTTAAACCGTGAGCTGTGACTCACTGTGAAGCATCAGAGAACCTTAACAGCACTTTTGGAAAAAATCACTAACATTATTGGGCTTGTTTATCCCAGACCTTCTCTCTTACAGCTGAAGTCCCCGGATACAAACCCACACAGCTCAGTTAACAAATGGATAGTGTGCAGCTTCTCTATGCTGGGCAGCGCATAAGCAGCTGAGGAAGATGGAGAAAGGGTGAACAAGTATCAACCTTTTCCCATGGTGTGTGTTCAATCTGGTACTGAACTCTAGGGAGAGAGGCTGAAAGATCAGGCTGCCTACATTAAAAGATAGTGTTGTTGTCCTCCTCCCTCAGGCTGCCATGCCAGGCCAGCGCACTACCCTGCACTCTAGCTCCTAGTGGTGCCTCATCAGCATCAGCTGGACATTCCAAGAGCCATGGGAAGGCTGCAATCGGGATTTAGGATTAGGATAATCTTTCCAAAGTTTGTCTTCATTCACAACTGCCATATTGTAGCATCAATTTTTGACACACAAATTACATTTCATTTCTCCACTGAACATTATGTTTCTGATGCCTCTAGGCAAATTTTGCTTTTACTTTTCTTCTTTTTCTTCTCCCCCTCCTCCTCTTCTTCTATCTCATCATTTTAGCATTGTCTCCATTTTAGCAGAATTTCATGTATCTGGGGATAGCATCAAACTCACTATACAGCTGACAATAACTTGAATTCCTAATCTGTGACTCTTCTCCCCGGTCCTGGCTTTACAGGTTTGTTAAGGGCTGAACCCAGGGTTTTGTTCAAGTTAGGTAAGCACTCTACCAACTTATCTACATGCCCAGCTCCTCCAGGCACGTTTGGTGTTTGCCATTTAGGCATTTCCCTTGCATTTTACACAAATCACATACATAGCTCCTCCTCCTCTTATACCATCATTTTCATACCTTAGGCTGTCCTTCCTGTGTCTATTGTGAGCTCTTTCAGGACAGAACATGTAGACTGGATCATGTCTGTAACGTTCTACAGAATATTGCATGCCATGTCACAGGAACTAAATATACACTACTTGAACTAAATGCCTCAAAATGACTACTTTATCTTGGAATACTTTGTAACTTTCCATAAAGTTTTACAGAACCTTATTGGTTGTTGGGAGTACAACAGAAAGACAAAGGAAGACTGCTTCATTCCATAGAAAAGAAGAGTATGAATGAAGGGTCAGAGGGTGATAAATTATAGCATGCCTTCAGCATGACATGGATTTGGTCCAGCTGGCAGGAGGAAATGCTATGGGCGACAGATAGGGCTCAGAGATAGAGTGATGGGTACCATGTGTGAAGAGCTGGCTCCTTCTATCTCTAAAGCCCCCGCCCCCTAAAAGTGATTGAAAGGGAGAAAGAAAGGAAAAAAGAAAGAATTAAAGAAAAAGAAGGAGTTGGGAAGAATAAATATGGCCCAGATCATGAGGTGTCCTCAGCATTCATCCAAGACTTTAGCAGTTAGCCTATTAATACAGTCAGCAAGGACTCACTGTAAGTGTGTGTGTGTGTGTGTGTGTGTGTGTGTGTGTGTGTGTGTGTGTGTATGCAAGCACGCATGTAGGGAGCCGTATTGGATTTGGGCCTGGCCGCTTTGTGACTGTATAGCTCAAGGTGGCTACGTGACTCTGGGCTGTATGGCCACAGATGCTCACCCCTAAGATGGCTGCTGTAAGACTATGAATCCCAGGAAGATTCTGGGAACAATCACAGGATGTTTCAGCCTGAGCAAAGCTAGTGCCCTGCCCTGAGCAGATTCCTGAGAAGGGCTCGACCTTTTCAAAGAATATGTCCCCATAAGACTGTTGCCTCCTTGTTTAAGGAGGATATCTTGCAGAATGGGTAATTACATCAGCTGGTTTGGCAACTTTCTCCCAGGAACTAGTTACATAAAGTTAGATTAAAATCTTAGAGAACCATCTTGAGAAGCAGGAAGCTTCTCCCAGGAACTAGCAGACCATAAAGTTAAACAATCTTGAGAAGCAGGAAGCTTCTCCCAGGAACTAGCAGACCACAAAGTTAATCTTGAGAAACAGGAAGCTCCTCCTTGTGATTTTTCACTGGTATTCTCGACATTTTCTAATGGTGTCCTTTCTATCCCCTTTTCCCCAACAGCAGTTTTTTGGCAGCAATATCCTCTTTATTGGATACATTTTACCTGCCTCCTTAACTAGGGTCCTCCCCACCTATCCCTTGCTGGTGGCACAAATCATACGTCTTGGAAGAGAACAGTCCCATAAGCTCTTTGGAAGGGACCTCGATGCTTTAATCTTACCCTATAGCTCCTCCCAGGTCTCTTGGCTCAGTCAACATGTAGACGAATGGACAATTAGCTGCATTGCCTTTCAGGGTAAGATAGATAATCATTACCCCTTAGATAAGTTGATAACAGGTTTTTTTTTTTCACAAAATTACAGTCCCAGTGGTCTTTCCAAAGGTCACACGTGATCACCCTATGTCGGGAGTCCACCTTGTCTTTACAGACAGCTCCTCTAATGGACAAGCCGCATTTTCCATTGATGGCCAAATACAATAGTTCTCTATTCCTTTAGATTCCGCTCAGCTGGTAGAGCTTCAAGCTATCCTTGCAGTATTTTGTGCGCTGCCTAATGCACCCTTTAACCTATATACAGATAGCTCATATCTTGCCTTTTCTATCCCCCTGTTAGAAACAGTGCCCTATATTCGGCCTACCACCAATGCTGCCCCCCTGTTTGACACCTTACAAAAGAATATTCAGAGGCGTTCTTGCCCCTTCTTTCTGGGACACATCCGAGCACATACCGGATTGCCAGGCCCCTTGGCCGATGGTAATGATACCGTTGATTGCCTCGGCTGGCTCGTGGCCTTGGCCCAGGGGGCCTTCTCTACGCCCCTTAAACTTGCCCAAAAAGCACATGACTTACATCACCTTAATGCACAAACCATTAGGATTAAATATAAGATCACCGATGAACAGGCTCGCCAAATAGTCCATAATTACAAAGGCTGCATGACCCTACTACCTGACCCTCATCTGGGGGTCAAACCCCATGGATTGGTCCCTGGAGAGCTCTGGTAAATGGATGTCACCCATCTTCTCTCCTTTGGTAAATTAAAATATATTCATGTCACCATTGATACCCTTAGCAGCTTTATCTATACATCCCCGCAGACAGTGGAGGCCACCAAACATGTTATAAGTCATGTTCTGGCTTGCCTCACAGTTGTACCTCAACCTAAGATTGTTAAAACAGATATTGGACCTGGATATACTAGTTCTAATTTTAAAGACTTTTGTTCCCAACTCGGAATTAAACATATTACAGGCATACCTTATAACCCTCAGGGACAAGGGATTGTGGAATGAGCCCATCAAACCCTTAAAAATACACTGTTAAAGCTTACTGCCCAAGAAACTCTTTATTCTCTTAAAGGCAGCACAAAATTCTTTTTTTTTTCTTTTCTTTTTTTCAGAGCTGGGGGCTGAACCCAGGGCCTTGCACTTGCTAGGCAAGCGCTCTACCACTGAGCTAAATCCCCAACCCTCAAAATTCTTATTATCCCATGCCCTTTTTGTTTTAAATTTCTTAACCTTGGATAATGAAGGGCGTTCAGCCACTGATCGCTTATGGCACCCCTCAACCAAGATGGATTACGCTCACGTTCTCTGGAAGGACCCCCTAACTGGACAGTGGCAGGGTCCTGACCGTGTGATAGTCTGGGGTAAAGGGTCTGCCTGTATTTATAATTCTAAAGAGGGGGGAGCCAGATGGCTCCCTGAAAGATTAATAAAGCTTTATAATAAATTCCAAACAAATTCCAAGATTGATAAAGCTTTATAACAAATTCCAGGGTGGCGCCTGAGAAAAATGAGCATGTTTTCTTTTTCAGAGCAATGAAGCTCTACTGGATGCTACTGAAACTTCTCTTTCTAACTGTGCTGACATCCGGAACGTCAAGCCCCTATCAGATTTGGGTAATTATAAATGAGGCTGGAGATACTGCCTTTACCACCTCCCACACTGGCCCTAACCCCACCTGGCCACAATTAACTCCAGATTTATGTAAACTAGCTGCAGGAGGAAATTCTTACTGGGGCCTTGAAGACAAATACTTACCCCTAGATAAAGCCCCTCATGGGTCTAGTTTTAATGAAAGATATGTCAGTTGTGACACTGTCCATCGACGCACCAACATTAGGGAAACTGACTTTTACGTCTGCCCCGGATCCCACAGAGATCGCTCCCTAAACTATAAGTGTGGATACAGGGATCAATTCTATTGTGCCTCCTGGGGGTGTGAAACCACAGGAGACGCATACTGGAAACCCACCTCCTCTTGGGATTATATCACAGTAAAAAAGGGGTGGCACAACTCCAACAGAAACAGTACCCTAACCCAGGAATGCCGGAACACTGAGCCTTCCAAGGGCTGGTGCAACCCTCTTACAATATCCTTTACTGACGCTAGGAAAAAGATCACCCCAGAAAACTGGCATAAGGGGTTTGAGTGGGGTCTCCGGATGTATGCTGCCAATAGAGACCCCAGAGTAACCTTCAAAATTAGATTATTTAAAACCACCCCCAACTTACATAAGGCCTCCATTGGGCCTAACCCTCAATTGCATAGCCAGGGTTCCTCGACACCCGGGGTGGTGACTCAGCCCCCCTTTAACACCTCTAGTCCACCAACTACCCTTTTCCAGCCCACCATACCTGTTGGGCCTATGTCCCCCACGAGCCTGATTTTATCTGTTCTTAACGCCTCAGCTCTTGCCTTGGTATATCATGAACAGGAGACAAATACCTCTATCTATGAGGAATGCTGGATGTGTTTTTCAGCTAACCCTCCTTTCTATGAGGGTATAGCCACTTTTAGCAACTTCACATATATTAATGACACTGGTGGTCTCTCTTGGAACACCGTAGAACTCACTATCACAGAAGTCTCAGGGGTAGGAAGGTGCCTCCTCGGAAAGAACATGCTCCCCCCTCAACAATTATTAGAAATATGCAATAATACTATAATTGTTGACAACCAAAAAACATATTTACAAGCCTCCAAGTATACTTATCTAGCATGTTCCACTGGTCTAACGACATATGTTATAACATCTCAATTTTTACAGACTAAAGATTACTGTGTGCTGGTTCAATTATTTCCCAGACTCAGCATACATGAGCCAGAGACTTTTCTTAAATTCTGGGAAAAGGGCTCGGAGATGCCTCACAAAGTAAAAAGAGAACCAGTAACTGCCATCACTCTCACGGTTCTCCTAGGACTAGGGGCCACGGGTGCAGGCACTGGCATCACTTCCCTCATTACTTCCCATCAATACTATAACCACCTTAGCGAAGCCATAGATAAGGATATTGCTGAATTAAGAGATGGATTGGCTAACTTAAAAGACTCAGTTGCCTCGTTGTCTGAAGTAGTCTTACAAAATAGAAGAGGCCTAGACTTAATTTTCCTACAACAAGGGGGACTCTGTTCAGCCCTCAAAGAAGAATGTTGCTTCTACATAGACAAGACTGGATTGGTAGAAGATAGCCTAAAAAGGGTAAAAGAAAGTCTGGAAAAACGAAAACGGGAACGAGAGCAACAAGAGTCCTGGTATAAAAACTGGTTTTCTGGGGTTGGGGATTTAGCTCAGTGGTAGAGCGCTTGCCTAGCAAGCACAAGGCCCTGGGTTCGGTCCCCAGCTCCAAAAAAAAAAAAAAAAAAAAAAAAAAAAAGAAAGAAAGAAAGAAAAAAACTGGTTTTCTACATCCCCATGGCTTTCTACCCTGTTGCCTTCGATTTTAGGACCCCTTGTGGGCCTGCTTCTGTTGATTTCCTTTGGTCCTTGGGCCTTTCAACGACTTACATGCTTTATTAAATCACAAATAGATTCTACTTTGCCTAGAAATTCTGTTTCAGTACTTATCATCGCTTGGAGACCGGGACAACTGAAGAGGACCAGAGAGATGACGAACAAGATGAGGTGCCCACAGCATATAGGGAGAGGCTTAATTTCCACAATCTCTTAAATTAATGCCGTTTGGCCCCTACCCTTACGCCCCTGGGCTCAAGTAAGAGGAATGAGAAGATGACCCGAAGTAGTCATACTCAGTGACGAGCAACTTCCTCTGACCCTTGACCAACCTGAGACACAGAGCCTTGAGGGCAACAAGGTAATCCTATGGCGGGTAAGGCTAGGGTTCGAGAGGTCTATCCTAAGACAGAGGTGGCTGTACCCCGTTTAAACGTATGGGCCGGTCAAATGCTCCTCTGCCCAGTTTCTCCCCCCAAAAACACACACGTATAGCCCAGAACGGTGTATTACAGCATAAGTTCATTCCTAGCCATTGGGGTGCAGTCCTAACTGCAAGAGTGGCTCGCCATGGCCGAGCTGGGCACTCTGTGAGGCATGTCTGATCTCTCTCAGACCACTACTTCCACCTAATGATCTTTTATAAAAGAAAAACGGGGGAGACATGCATGCATGCCTGTGGGGTGTTCTTCATATGTCTATGCATACAACTATCTTTCTCTACCACTTTCCACCTTTTTGTCTTTTCGGCTAGGCTGGCACCTGGCAAGTCTCAGCCACCTTCCTGTCTATTTCCCCACCTGCTCCTGTCCAGCACTGGGGTTCCAGGCACATGTGACCATGTCTAGCTTTTTACATAGCTGCTTGGTATTCCAACTCAAGTCCTTCTGCTTGGTCAACAAGTACTCTTACTCACGGAATCATCTCAATGTTGAAAGGTGTTTAAAGATAGGTACAACATGGGCTGGAGAGATGGCTCAGCAGTTAAGAGCACCCGACTGCTCTTCCAGAGGTCATGAGTTCAATTCCCAGCAACCACATGGTGGCTCACAACCATCTGTAAAAGAGATCCGATGCCCTCTTCTAGTGTATCTGAAGACAGCTACAGTGTACTTATATATAATAAATAAATAAATCTTTAAAAAAAAAAGATAGGTACAACATAATAAACTGTGCTTCTGGAAAATGTCCCTCTCGTCAGAAGAAAGATTTCAGAATTAGGAGAAAGTGGAGACAGGGACACTATCTTAGTTTGGGTTTTACTGTGTTTAGTTTGGGATTAACAGACACCATGACCAAGGCAACTCGTATAAAGGACAACATTCAATTGGAGCTGGCTCGAAGTTTCAGAGGTTCAGTCATTATCATTATGACAGGAGCACGGCAGCATCCAGGCAGGAATGGTGCTGGAAGAGCTGAGAGTTCTACATCTTCAACTGAGATGAAGCTAAGAGCACCTAGCATCTTCAGCATCTAGGAGAGTCTCAAAGCCCTCCCCCTTACTGGCATACATTTTCCAGCAAGACCACACCTATTCCAACAAGCCCCAACCTACTCCAAGATCACACCTCCAAATAGTGTCACCCCTGGGCCAAGCACATTCAAAACACCACAGAGACCAATAAGTAGATTATTGCTATAGTTTAGATGAAAGATGGTAAGGGCAAGGAGTAGAGAAGACAAACATGACAAACAGTAAAACTGAACACAGAACCAGAGTCCCCACTTTACCTATCTAGACACTAGATTTCCGGTGAGTTAGGTGATTAGAGAAATTGAAAATATAACTGTGCTGCCCTTGACAATTCTTACCTGGAGTGTTGGGCCAGAGAACAGTTGAATGCTTCAAACCCTTGTGGAGGCTTGTGGTCTCTTGGACAACATCCAAAACAGAATCCATGAGCTGTTGTGATTGATTAGAAATTCAGAATTAGAAATTCAGAATGAGGAGCCAAAGGAGACTTCAGGGTTTGGGGCCTTTGTGACTGAGTAGATCTGGACATGTGGAAATAGGGTAAATAGTGTCTGGGCATGTTGAGTATGTGAGGTGCTGGGAGGCACCCAAGTGGAGCCATCTGCAAGGCAAGTGGGTATATGGGCCTGGAGCCCAGGACAGATGTGGGCTGAAGATGGCGAAGATCTGGGAGTTGCCAGCTTAGAGACCGAGACGGAGCCATCAGGCAGATGAGATCAC
Organism: Rattus norvegicus; assembly: GCF_021556685.1. NCBI lineage: Eukaryota > Metazoa > Chordata > Mammalia > Rodentia > Muridae > Rattus > Rattus norvegicus. The sequence goes on from NC_141554.1 coordinate 140,617,273, forward strand.
CAGTGACAGTGTGTAATGAAGAACAAGAAATCCTCTGAGAACAGAACCCCAAGGAAGAGCACATCCGAGCAGTAGACACAGTGAAAGAACCCACAAAGAGATTAACGACAAGAGGGCTGGGAAGTGAGGCAAAGGAGCCATAGGAGACCAAGGAAGAGACGGTCTATTCCAAAGAAGTACAAATAGCCAGCCAGCATGGAGAAAGATGTTCAACATCATTAGTCATTAAAGAAATGCAAATCAAACCCACAATGAGGTATTACTTCACACTCACTAGGATGACTATAATTAAAAAGATGGGAAACAACAAGTATTGGCCGAGATGAGAAGAAACTGAAACATTCACACAATTGCTTGCAGGAATGTAAAAACAGTGTTGTCGCCTTAACGAACAGCTTGGTGGTTCCTCAGTAAGTTAAAGTTCTTTCTGGCATATACCCTAGAGAATTTAAACACGTCCAAACAAAAACATATATACAGATGCATCACTGTTCACAACAGCCAAAAGGTGGAAACAATCCAATGCCCATCCGTGGATGAACAGGTAAACAACATTTTATTTGCACAATAAAATATTATTCAGTCATAAAAAGGAATGCATTGTTTACTCATGTTATGACATGAGTGAACTTTGGAGATATCATGGTTCAGTATGGCTAAGTCACAAGTGCCAGATACAAAAGGCTATGTGCTGGATAACTCTGTTTTTATGGAATATTTGGAAAGTCAAATTAATAAGAGATGTAAATAAGATTAGTGCTTGTCAAGTATGCATGAAGCCCTAGGTTCCATGCCCAGTACCACATAACCTAGGTGTAGGGATGTATGTCTCTAATTCTAGTACTTGGGAGGCTGAGACAGGAGGATCAGGGGTTCAAGACCACCTTTGGCTATGCAGCAAATTTGGAACCGCCCTATCTAAAAATAACAAAAAAAAAAAAAGAAAAGAAAAGGAAAGAAAAGAAAAGGAGAGGAAAGAGGCACAGAGAGGAGAGAGGTAGAGAAAGGACACATACAAGAAAGAGAAGAAATAGAAATGAGGAGAGAGGAGAGAGAAGCAAGAGAGAGATATAAGAGAGAAAATAAAAATGAGAGGGGTGAAAGAAAGAGAAGGGAGAGGAGAGAGGGGAGTGTGGGGAAGGGGAGAGGATATTGAGATGGATTTAGAGGCCTGGACTACAGAATGAAACTGTCTCAAAAACAAAACAAAATAAAAACAAGACAAAAAACAAACAAAAAGAAAACAAACAAACAAAAAACCCTCACATGAAACCAAAATGTGGAGCAGAGAGTTCTTACAGTAGCAGACCTTTGGACAGAAGTTCTAGTAGCAGAACAAGGAAACGAACTCAAAATTCCCACCTACTCAAGCCTTTCCACCTGCCCCATGCAATTATGATCCTTCCATTACTCTAAATATGCCTTCTGGACTTTTATATATGATGGGGAAATCCAATTTATTGAGTAATTACTTCCTGCCCATACATAGCATGCTTCTTGTATTTTATCTTGTTGAATCCTCACAACACTATGAACTATTGTATATCATGATTGACTTCATTGAAGAAGTGAGAAATTGAACTTTAGAAGGGCTGTAGCTGTGCTGTCTCTGGCTTGCAAAACCCTGCTTCTTCCTTCCAGTCTCTTCCATGCTTTACTTCCCAGTTGAGCTCTGTGAGTAGCCAGAAGCAATAGGCTGTCTACTACCTGTGTGCTGCTTGCCTACTGTTGGCTGGCCTTACTAGGATAGAGGCTGCCTTAGACCTAAAAGCAACGGTCTCAGTAGAGAAATGATAAAGCTGGAGTCACTAATCATTACTGGCAATGAAGCTATAGCATGCTGACTCTTGCTCTGTGGTCTGAGCCAAGCCTTTTTTGGACTCCACTAAGAGAAGGAAAAACAACAACACAGAAGGGAGAGAGAGAAATCCCCAATACAGTTGCAACTGTCCATAGTCTACATTCATTCTCTCCCTGTCATCTGATGCTAACATCTCCCCATTACCCAATGGGAAAATAAACAGTGTATGGCCACACCAGTTAAACTGTTTAATTACGTACATTGGGAAGAATGACATTTGTGTACATTCCCAGAAGACATGGATTAAAGTACTGCCCTTTCCCTTGGTGTGAAACTAATTTGTTTTATATTGGAATTCTGATGGCTTCAGTTGAGCCAGGCATTTTGTTGCCCTGATGTTTATGTCTGGGACTAAAGAATGGGCTGAATGAAGCTCCATCTTAGCTTGGATTAGTTTGTATATTAGTCTTTGCTAAAACATTATCAACTGAAATACACATCTAAAAAGTGTCTCTTCCTGTTTCCACTTGTGTGTAATTTTATTTAAGTGTGTATGTATCTAAAAATATCCAAAGAATAATAAAAATTACCTTAAACTAAGGAGGTGTTTCATCAGGTAAAAGCAAAGGGACCTGAGTTTGATTCCTGGGATCTACTGTAAAAAGTTATAGTCTCATTACTCCTGTACTGAAATGAGAAACAGACAAAGAAACTCATAGGCCAGAGTGCCCATTGGCCTGCTGTACACTACACAGAAGCAGATACAAGAGAGACACTGCCTTAAAAACACAATGGAAGAAGAGAACTGTCCTCTGACATTTACACATGTGCACATGCACATGCATACATATATTAAATAAATAAATAAATAAATAAATAAATAAATAGGATAAAGGTGATCTTAGTTGTGACAGCAGGAAAAATCCAAACAATGGTGGCACATGCCTTTAATCTCAGCACTTAGGAGGCAGAAGCAGGTGGATTTCTTTGAGTTTTAGGCTAGCCTGGTCTACATAGCAGTTTCAAGCCATCCAGGACTACATTGAAAGATCTTGTCTCAAAAAAAAAAAAAAAGAAAAATTTTCTTTTCATGAGAAAAACATCCAGAGATCAACAGTGACATTCCCCAAGACATTTTCACTCACTGATGAGTTTGGTATTCTTTTTATAATTAAAGTATGGGACCAGACAAAAAATCTCAAAAGTAAATGTCAAGTAGCTCATGGTGAAAGCTCTATTAATTTATTAATCAATAAACTTCATTAATTTTTAATTAACTTCACTCTGATGTTCTTCTGGAGAAGTATGGCACCTCCCCTCTTCACAGGTATGTCTACTATGAAAGTGTATGTAATAATGTCTAGCCCTTACCTACTATGCATAAGGCTCAGGACTCAATGTTAGAACTGAAAAAGAAAACTGGAATTTTTGACTCTGCCTCACTCTCTGCCTCTCTCTCTCTGCCTCTCTCTCTCTCTCTCTGCCTCTGTCTCTCTCTCTGCCTCTCTCTCTCTCTTCCTCTCTTTCTCTGTATGTATGTGTGTGTGTGCTTGTGTGTGTCCTTTCTCCTTTTGTCCTTACCTTCATTATTTTTGGCAAGACCTGGAGTATGCTAGGCTAGCCTTGAACTTGTTTTGTAGCTGTGGATAACCTTGAACTTCCGATCTTCCTTCCTCTACCTTCTGAGTACTAGAATCCAAGGCATTTACCACTACACCTGGTTTTATGCAATACTAGGAATTGAACCTAGAGCTTTGTGCATGCTAGGCAAGTACTCTACTAAGTTACCTAATGCTACTGTGCACACTGTTGAATTAAAAATTTCCTAACCTCCTGTTTCAGGAGAAGAAATGGTGGCAGTCAAACATTAAGTGTCTCTGCAGTCCCAGTTAAGTTCTTCTGGCCACCAAAAACAGTAATAGGTTTGGGGCTGTGGTTTTATTATATAAGAAAATCTATAAGAAGTGGAATTTAATAGATTCCCCATAGGCTGTGAAATTATATCGGATATTTATTTTCGAAAGGCTCAAACTCTCAATAAAACATATTGATTTGACAAACAGAAACTTTCCTAGATGACAACATCACTATCTGTGTAAACATGCCCGGAGCTACTCATCTGCTTCTGACAGGAAGGAGGCATCTTACCTCAGCAGAGGGGAATGCTATGAAGCTGTAACTCAATCCTCAACACTTCCTGGGCTCTCTTTCTTGCCTCACTTGCTTTCCGCAGCCCCATCCAGCTTTGCTACACTCCCAACTGCACCCCACTTCCCCAGACACAGTGCTGGCCTAAGGTAGCTCAACATCTAATACCTAGGCAACTGCTTTCTTCATCCACAGAGTTCTGTTGTCCCTTCTCTGACAATGGGTCAGAGCCAGGCTAGGGCCCTCTGGCCTTACTTCAGCTTCCCAGGAGTGTCTAAAAGCAGAGTGGGTTTGTATTATTCTATATTCCTAGCCTTACCAAATCCCCTTCTTGGTTTTGGCCCTGTTGTTCTTGGCCTGCCACAGCTGATTCAAATCCACGTTTTTATTATATTGGCTCCCACAGCTCTCTTGTAGTTACATTTTCTGCTACAAGTCAGTACCACTGGTCCTGTGAATCAGAGAGCTGTGAAACACACAGGGAAGGTGCAAATTTGGTTGTGTTTTGTTCAAGAAGGTGTATTTGAAGTCTCAGGGTCCGCTTTTCTGAAGCTTTGCTGACTGTTTTCAAGGTCGTACATTTCTCAGTAGCAGAATTCTGCTTTAAGTGTCTGATGTTGCTCAACAGACTACAGTTGTGACTCAAGGGAGCCAAGAACTAGGAACTACGTTCCTGATAGTATTCCAACTCTTGAGGCCTATAATGATACATGAGTGAAGCCATGAACTACTAAATAGTTGAATGTTGGAATCAAACTTTACAACATCGTTCATCAGATTTATTTGCACATACTGGCTCTACCTAGCATGATAACCAAGCAGGGAAGTTCATGGGAATGATGGATGCTAATTAGAACTGTAAAGATAATGGTCAGCGAAGTTATTTTAGGGAAACTTCTGGAAGTAGGAGAGGAAGGATTGTTAGCTTACATTATCTACTTCTGAAGGTCACGTATTACTCTGATACTATGCCACACTCGATTTCTATCAGGATAAATTAAGCCAGGGCTGCCTCTGTCTGATCTACAGTCCACAAAACCTTAAAGACCAAATAATTCTAGAACCTCAGGGTCCGGTTAGTCTATGGGTGTCATTGATCCTAGCTGTAGATTTTCCTAGAACGTCTGCCAGAAAATGAGGCTGCTTTTGCTTTTACTGAGGGTATTCAGAGTGGCCTCTTTGCCCCATTTTTTACTCCTTCTGGGCAGGGTGACCAACTTTTTGACACTGTGATAGGATGTTGTCACATACAAAAATATTGGGCTACATCCATGGCTATACTTGGTTTCATCTGGCCCTTGGGTTGAAGGTTGGACATGCCTGAGAAGAAAGGACTGAGATACAAGTATGGCTTCAGAAGATACATCTGTGTCTTCATGCAGACCTCCCAGGGTCTGGAATTAGGCCAAGTACTGGGACTTAGGCAAACATTTCTCCAATTTGCCTGCATATAAGAATAATTTGAGTAGGAGTTTTTTTTAACACTATTATCTGTGTTTCATCTCCAAAGATTGGTGTAATTGGTTCAGCTTGAAACTTGTGTATCAGGAATTTTAAAAGCTCTCTCCGGGGTTTGAGAGATGGCTCAGCAGTTAAGAGCACCTGACTGCTCTTCCTAGAGGTCCTGAGTTCAATTCCCAGCAACCACATGGTGGCTCACAACCATCTGTAAGGAGATCTGATGCCCTCTTCTGGTGTATCTGAAGACAGCTACAGTGTACTCATATATAATAAATAAATCTTAAAAAAAAAAAAAAGCTCTCTCAAGTCAATGCAGTCAAGGCTGGGAGGGAAGGAGGGGAGGAGGGGAGAGGTAAGGAATGGAGAGTTTTACATAGTAATTTTGAGCTGAGGATGTAGCTCAGTAGCACAGCACTTTTCCTAACCTGAGTGAGGTCCTGGGTTCCAGCCCTAGTACTGCAGGAAACATTGAAAGTTTATTCAAAGCACTTGTAGTTTAGAACTCTCTGGACCACCTGCCAAGAAGGTTTCAAAGGCATCAGTGCCAAGATTTGTGTGGTTCCCTCTTGCCAGTGAGTCTTCTGGGAGGTAGCAAGCCTGTCACAAAGCTTTTCAAAATTCCTATGACTTGACATCAAGTAACCAACTCTCTTCCCTGGCCTCCTCAGGCTTCTTGGGCTCCAAAGTCTCATTCTTTCTTTTTTTTTTCTTTTTCGGAGCTGGGGACCGAACCCAGGGCCTTGCGCTTGCTAGGCAAGTGCTCTACCACTGAGCTAAATCCCCAACTCCGCAAAGTCTCATTCTAACGAAACAGAGCTATGTGTTAGCCCTGCCAGTCTTCCATTTTTTTTAAAGATTTCTTTTATTTATATGAATACACTGTAGCTGTCTTCAGACACACCAGAAGAAGGCATCGGATCTCATTACAGATGGTTGTGAGCCACCATGTGGTTGCTGGGAATTGAACTCAGGACCTCTGGAATAGCAGGTCGGTGCTCTTAACCACTGAGCCATCTCTCCAGCCCCCAGTCTTCCATTTTTTTTTGGTATGTTATAATGGCAATATACTTTCTCTTAGGGGCCAGCTGATGTCCTCCACCAGCTAAGGTTCTTGTCTGAAGCTGAGAACCACTGCTCAGATATTTGATTCCTTATGACTGCTGTTAAAACAGCAGCAGCAGTAGCAACAACAACCGTAAGTCTAGTGAATTAAAAAACCAAAAATAAATCAAACTCAGGTTTGGTGACACATGCATGTAATTCTAATGTTTGGGAGGTAGAGACAGGTAGATCAGGAGTTCTAGGGCACCCTTAGCCATCTAATAAGATAGAGGCCAATTTGTGTTACAAGAAACCATGTCATAAAGACACACAAACACTCTTAAAAAGCACACAAACCAGAAAACAAAGGATTTTGTTTTCTCCCAGTCTAGAGGCAAGAAGTCCAGAGGCACTATTACTGTCCCCAAATTGAGTGGTGAGCACAACTATGTTGCCATCTGTCCTTAACTTGTGGCCATATCAGTCTTATTCCGGCTTCTAAAGGCACAAAACGTCTCTTCTGTGTAACTTCTCTTTATCTATCTAAAGTCACAATGCCTACTTTTCTGTGTAACACTTCCCTTTATCTCCTTGTTATAAGGACATTTAGGATCCATCTGGACAATCCAGGGTCATCTCTGCATCATAAGACCCAAAGTTTGATCACATATTCGAAGATACTATTTCCATATATGGTAACAGACATCCTAGGCCCTTGGGATTAGTATATGACTATTATTCTAAGAGTCTGATGTGGAGGAATTTTAATACACCAGCATGGGTGCTCTGATCACATTCAAAGACCTAGGTTCGAGTGATCTGGCTAGAAGGCTGACCCACCCTTAGTATACCCCTTTAATCTTAAACAATGATGGTAAAGTTAGTTTGTTGAAGAAAGCACCCGTGTTTCAAAGTGATGTCTAATTAAGAGTCAGACAAAGTGGCAAATCAGAGAAAGATTTGACAGAATAGGATATACCCAATTTTTATGAAAACAAAAAGAAAAGGGAGTTACTTGAGGGGCAGTGCTGTGTGTGCGGGTTGTTTTACTGGGACCTTTATAGACAGGTTGCAGAGAGAGTAAGCTAGACAAGCGTGAAGACAGAACAAACCAGAAGATTAGAACATATTGCCAAAGTTAAGATAAGGTCAAGCAGGGCTGGAGAGATGGCTCAGTGGTTAAGAACAGTGACTGCTCTTCCAGAGGTCCCAAGTTCAAATCCCAGCAACCACATGGTGGCTCACAACCATCTGTAATGAGGTCTGATGCTCTCTTCTGGTGTGTCTGAAGACAGCTACGGTGTACTCATATATAATAAATAAAAAATCTTAAAGATAAGGCCAAGCAGAGCATTCTTAGAGGCCAAGAGAAAGGCCAGATTGAAGCACTCAGCTTGGAGAGGAGTTTGAGTCAGAACAGCTGAGTTGAACCAAGCCAGCCTGAGATCAGAAAGAACTAAGAAGGGTGAGCTTACTCAGCAGTGAGCCTCACAGGCTGAAAACATTCTAGGCCTAGATTAGATGGTATGGAGGCTGGAAATTTCCAGGACTAGTCCTAGGTTAGCAGAATGAGGCAGTAAACCCTGGAGATGACAATTACAACAGAAGAATAAGTTATTTTTACAGTCAGATTTCCACCTGCTGGGTCACAGCTGTCTTTTGAGTTTGTACCTGCTGGGAATCCCTATTCAAATTCCTCCCTGAAACAAGGTACAAGGGTTCTGAGACCCACAGCCCAGAGACAGCATCTCCATAGATGCTGAGATCTGGCCTCAGCACAAGAGAAGAGAGAGAGCGCGGGAACTTGGAGATGGGTAATTGGACTGGGCTCCACCATTCAACTGCTCATGTCGATTGCCTTCCTGGGTAAAACAAACAGGACCAGAATCCAGGCTGAATGAAGAGGAGGCACGTGAGTATATCTGGCACTGGTGCTCACTGACTTCTTTTTTTTTTTTTTTTTTTTTTTTTGGTTCTTTTTTTCGGAGCTGGGGACCGAAGCTCACTGACTTTAATGGCCTTCGTGTCCCTTTCTCCATGTCTGCCTTTGCAGACAGCCCGGGAAAAGAATGGAGGAAATGAGATGCCTCACCAGTGTTTTAAATGACTTCTTGTTTGTATGTGTGCTTGCCACGCCTGCAGGTACCTGCAGAGCTCAGAGAGGATGTTAGATCCCCTAGAGATGGAATTAGAGGAGCTTGTGAGCCTCATATGAGTGCTGGGAATTAAGCTCAGGTTTTTCTTTTTACAGTTTTTATTGGGATATCTTCTCTGTTTTATTTTACTTTTGTAGTTCTGGTGATAAAACAAGGACCCTTCATTCACTAGGCGAGCACAGCACCCACATCTCCAGTTTAGCCATTAAAAAGGTCGAATTAATACTGAAGAGGTAGCTCGGCGGGTAAGAAAGTTTGCTCTGCAACCTGTGGTCTTGACTGTGAATCCCCAGCACTTATGTCAAAACACGCATGGCTGCATGGCTGCAAACCTGGCAGATAGACAGATTGGAGAGTTCACTAACCAAAATGACGAGCTTCCCACCCAGTGAGAGCCTGTCTCAGCGCAATAAGGTAGAAAGGAACAGAAGATGCCTGGTGTCTGGCCCTTGCCTCTGCATCATGCACCCATACACTTCACAATCATGCACCACACACACATGTACACACGCACACACAACTGACTTAATGGTTTGGAGTACACTGTGTTGTTAACTGTTTTAACTGATAGCACAATATATAGAACATAAAACTTGCTATCTTAACCAGTGAAAATTCAGTGTCATTAATTATAGAATGTTAAATAGCCACCGTGACTACTTATTTCTAAAGCTGTTTCATCACTCTTAGGATTAAGCAATAATTCCCCATTCTCTCTCCCCACCACCTCTGGTTAACCTTTAATCTACTTTGTTTTTTATTCATTTGCTTATTCTTGATACTTCATAAAATTGGAGTCATAAGTATGTGTGCCTGGCTTCTTTCAACTAGCGTCATGACACCCACTATCTCCACGTGGAAGACAAAGCTTTCTTTCTTTATGAATAAATGAATGTAAATTGTATGCAGATTTTGTTTATCCATCCATCTATTGGGACACTTGAGCTATTTCCACCTTTTGAGGTGTGTGCATGTGTGTATGAGAGAATACTAGTGCAAACATGCCTCCTATGTGTGCACCTGTCTGTGTGTATGTGTGTGTGTATGTGTGTGTGTGTGTGTGTGTGTGTGTGTGTATGTGGAGGCCGAGGTTGATGTTAGTGTCTTCCTCAATCATTTCCACTATTTTTTAACATTTTGAGACAGGGCTTCTCCGTGTGGTCCTGGCTGTCCTTTAACTCACTCACTAGACCAGACTGGCTTCAAATTGAGAAATGCACCTCCCTCTGCCTCCCTAGCTCTGGGACTAAAAGAATGTGTCTAATTATACCTGGCTTCCCACCATAGTTTGTGAGAAAGTGTTCTCACTGAAACTAGATCTCACCAATTGGCTGGCCAGCAAGTCCCCTAGATCTGCCTGTCTCTATCTTCTCAGCTCTGAGTTTGTATGCATGCGTCATCTTGCTTTTTAGCATGGGTACTAGGGAGCTGAACTCAGGTAGGTCCTCATGCTTAGAGCATTTTCCTCATCTGAGCCACCTCTTCAGCTCATGGCCATTGTGTATTGTACTAGAATTGACATTGGTGTGCAAGTATACCGGCATCTGAGTCCCTGTTTACAGTTTTTTGGGGCCATCTAGCTAGGAGTTGAATTGACCAGTCATTTGATACCTCTGTATTTACCATTTTGAAAAAAAAAATGCTAGGCTATTTTCCAAGCAGCTGTGCAGTTTCACATGCTCACCAGCAAGTGAAAAGAATTATGATTTCTCCACTCTCTTACAATCACGTAGTATTTTCTGGCATTTTTGTTACAGCTGTCTGAGTGGGTGTGAAATGGTGCTTCATTGTGGTTTTGATTTATATTTCCCAAATGATGATAGGGAACATCTTTGCACATGTATTTTATTTTTATTTTTGAGGCAAATTTGTACTCTGTAGCTCAAGTGGTTCCTGAGTCTCTGACCCTCCTGCGTCAGTTTCATGTGTAACCGGGATTATATGCACTGCCATACTTGGTCCTTTCTCCCTGTTTGTTTGTTTGTTGTTTATTTTTTAAGTGGGGCTTAGACCCAGGACCTCTTCTTGCATTAGGCAATTTCTCTACCTTGAAGACAAATCCATAGCTTCTTTTATCCCCATTTTTAATTGGTTGACTATTTTATTATTGAATTGCCAAGATTTTTAATAATAGATTCAAGACTCTTATATGACTTTAAATGCATTTCCCCACCCTCTTAGTCATCTTTTCCTTAATACTACTTTAAAACTTTATTTGTGGGGCTGGAGAGATGGCTCAGTGGTTAAGAGCACTGACTGCTCTTCCAGAGGTCCTGAGTTCAATTCCCAGCAACCACATGGTGGCTCACAACCATCTGTAATGAGATCTGATGCCCTTTTCTGCTGTGTCTGAAGACAGCTACAGTGTACTTATATACATAAAATCAATAAATAATAAAAAACCCTTTATTTGTAAAAACTTAAATGTATGCATGTGTGTGTGTATCTGTGGGAGTATATGCCTTGTGTGTGAAGGAATTTAATGATGGCAGAAGTGGGTGTTGGAATTCCTAGAGCTAGAATTGCAGGTGCTTGTGAATTGCCTGACATGACTTAGGAGAACAACGTTCAGGTCCTCTGGTAGAGCAGTAGGTACTTTTAATCACTGAGCCATCTCTCCACCCCTAATGCTTACTACTTTTTGAAGCACAAACATCTATTTGTATCTTGCTGCTTGTGGGTTTCATGTTATATCTAAGTAAACGCGGTAAAAAATAATGCCATATAAGTTTTATGGCATCTAAGAATTGTATACGTGTAGCCCTCTTACACTTTAGTGTTTGATGTATTGAGTTAATTTTTGCATATTATGGGAGATGAGGGCAGAGTTGGGTCCAAAGTCTTTTCATGTGAATGCCCCCTTGTCTCTGTAGCCTTTGCAAGAGCCTACTTTTCTCCCCTTGAATGATATTGTGTCTTTTGTTAAAAACCAATTGGCCATCGATATACAGGCTCAGCTTTAGGCTCTCTATTTCATTTCATTGATCTGTTTCTCAATTTGATCCCATTCTCCTCCTATCTTGAATCCATTTGCTGCTGTTTTGGTGTGTGTTTTGAAACAGAGGATGGCGATTTCTCACACTTGGCTCTTCGGTTTCAGTATTGTTTGAGTGATCACGCATTCTTTGTGTCAGGCAATTGCTAGTTCCCATAAATTGTAGAGTCATGATATCAATTTCTGCAAAAGCCAAACCAAACAGCATCCTAAGCTGAGATTTTGATAGGCATTTGAGAAGTCTATCGTTCCTCTCTTGAGATTTTTCAATGGCTGTAGTCCAGGTTGGCTTCCACACGACAACTAGGAATGAAGAGTGGCCAAATCAACCGATTGCTTGTGTGTGTTTTATATTAGTCTTGGACTACACTGTCTACATCAGATGCCACTGTCCATGTGTGGTAAATAAATATTTCAAGTGTGGCTAGTCCAAACTGACATGAGCTAGTCATTAACCGGCAGGCCTGATTCAAGTGTTTAGTACAAAATCCTACGTGCAAGATGTTCGATTAATGTTACTATTCATTACAAGTTGAAATGTCGTTTTGAATATGTTCATGTTAGGTATGTTTATTAAATGTATTTTCACTTCTTTCTCCTTGTTCTCTTCCTCCTCCCCTTTCTCCTTTTCCTATTATTTTTTGACACAGGATAACGACACAGTTCAGGTTGTGTCACGAAATTGCAGCCATCTTCCTACCACTGCCTCCCAAGTGCTGTGATTAAAAGCATACCTAGCATTGTTTCTTTTAGAAAGTGGTCACCAGAACATTGAAAACACCTTCTGACATATACCATATTTCTACTGGCCAACAGTAGCCTAGGGACTTTTTTGCAGGGATAATTTTCCATCTACATTTGGGTGGCCATGGCCTGAGAAGAGGATTTAGATTACACCAAGTTCAATTGTTCCAACATGGAAGCAGTTTGTGGAGTTTTTATGGTAACAGAACAAAGAAGTCACAAGTCAAGGCATTAAAAACACAAATGTTGGAAATAATATAGAGGTAGGTTATAGTCGAGTGGAGGAATCTCAACTCTAGGCTACTGACAGTCCCTGGTGATATTTTTAGCCCTTTGATAGTGGAGAATCAGCTTTTCTTAATACATTCCAAAAGTTCATGGGATGTTAGGTCTGACACAGAGATGGACAAAGATGGCTCCTTAGGGGTCAGGGTTGCCCAGGATACATAGCAATTAGCCTCTGGGTCTGTGATATGCCAAACTCTCCAGTTTTAATCAGCTTCCCCAGACTTAGCTACTTTGTAGGAATTCTTGTTCACAGGTGCCTTTTTATATTATCCCTTTTGCTTTTTCTCAGTAATTAATATACTTTACATCTCAATCACAGCTTACACTCCCTCTTCTCCTCCCAGTCCCACCCTCTCACTTTACCTCCCCCACCCCTTCCCTTTCTCATGAGAAAAGGGGAGACTTCCTATGGATATCAATCCTCCTTGTCATATAAAGTTGTAGTAGGACTAGGGGCATCTTCTCCTATTGAGACAAGATAAGGCATCCCAGGTGGGGTAAAGGGGTCCAAAGGCAGGGGCAGAGTTAGAGACGGCCCCTGCTCCTGCTGTTAGGAATCCCTCATGAAGAATAAGCTACATATGTGTTACATTTGTGTACAGGGCCTAGGTCTGTCCTATGGATCCTCTTTGGTTGGTGGTTCAATCTCTGTGAACCCCTATGAGTCCAGTTAGTTGATTCTGTAGATTTTCTTATGGTGTCCTTGACCCCTCTCTCTGACTCCTTCAATCCTTCCTTCCCCCAACTCGTCCATAAGATTCCCCAAGTTCTGCCTAATGTTTGGCCGTGGGTCTCTGCATCTTGTCTCCATCAGCTGCTGAGTGAAGCCTCTCAAATGAGAGTTATGCTAGGCTCCTGTCTGCAAATATAGCAGAATATCATTGATAGTGCCCAGTGTGCTTTCTCATGGCACATTGCACACTACCTCAGGGGTTGGGGAGTTAGCTCAGTGGTAGAGCGCTTGCCTAGCAACCGCAAGGCCCTGGGTTCGGTCCCCAGATCCGAAAAAAGGAAAAAAAATAAAAAATAAATAAATAAATAAAATGTAAGGGATGCATTTTATAGAAGATAAGACATCAAATAGGTACAGAAGTGAAATACATCATTTTTATCTCAATTTGTATAGTTTCCCACCAGGTTCATTTGCTTTTCTGAGCTGCTAATGCTCTGAGTTAACACCACAAATAACCTGTCAGAGAGGATTTTTTATTTTTTGGTTAGTATATTTGAGATGCAGGTAAGATTGTTCCAATTCCTATGGTTTTACTGGTTCTGGGGTGTCCTCTGTAGGATCTCAGTATTGTCCTAAAATCCATGAAGCAAGCACAGACACAGAACCATCTCAGGAGAAATTACACCAAGGCCCCAGGTTAGGTTTCTAAAACTACTTTTTAAATTTTTTCTCCATTCAATATATTTTGATCCTCTTTTCTCTCCTTCCCCAATTCTTCCCAGATCCTTTCCATCCCGTCCCAATCAAATTATGTCTTCTTTTTTTTAATCTTGCTCTCAAAATGAAACAAAAACAAAACACAAGAAACACACACACACACACACACACACACACACACACACACAGACACACAAACACTCAGCCTCCCAAAGCCACAAAAAGAAAGTCAAAACAAACAAAATAGACCAAGTTTTTTGTGTCCCAATCATACAACACTACTGAAGCTGTAGTTCGAAACTAATGAATTCCTACTGTAGGGGGAGTGTTAATTTCTCCTTGCTTGTAATAGATCCTACTTGTGTCAACCTAAGAACCTTTCCTAGAGGGAAGGGTTTTTTTCCTTCAGAAAAAGGCTTTGTCCAAGACTCAGTTGATGATAACACTGTTTATTCTACTATGAAACCAGAAGTGAAAAAGCATAATACGTTGTGCCAAATATGCTGTTGTTCTTGGAAAATGGTATGTGACGTTAGCGGCTCAGCTCTGCTTCCTTCTAATTACGGGCTGAGCAGACATGTCAGGGGCAGGTCTCTAGATAAGTGCAGGGCGAGCTTAGCTTCCAGGGAAAGGGACAGTAAGCTGTGCATAAGTTACTGCAGAAGAAGTCCACATAAACTGAGCAAATGTATTTCTTCTTTCTTGTGCCCCCTCTCCCTTTTTTGGACTTATTAGAAATGCCTGTCAGTGAAATCTCCATTAAGTCTACTAGGATCTATCTTCCTGTCATCTTCCAAGCAATTTAATGATCCCACAAAGGAATTTATTGACAAAATACTTGTCAGAAGGACTGGTGACAAGAGGAGTTAGTGATAAGAACCCAGCGTTACTAAAATGGGAGATCATCTAAATTCTGGCCTTTCAGGTGTCTGTTTTGTTTCTGAGTCCTCTTATGAACTGGAAGTCCAGGGTGTTCTGGCCAGGAGGCTTCTGGACCTAGAATCATTCCAACATTCCTCATTTACCCCACGTCTTTCTTACCGTGTCAGCTGAGGGGTCAGGGCTGGTTGATCTCAAGGGCCTACCTGCTCTGACACTGCATGATTTCGATTTCCTTTTGGATGCAACTTGCAGAGTAGGACATGCCAAGAAGGAAAGCCCACATCCGGGCCTTGGACTGACTGCAGCAGGAAGCTTTGTCAACGCACTGGTCAGCCTCCCACTGGATTCTAAGCATTGACTTCGGGCACCTTCCTCATCCCTGCCTTTGCTAACCCTAAATCTTCCAACTGTCCCACTCAAGGCAAACACCTTGATTAATAATAGAAAAACTATGTGGGTTAGGGTTAGTCCAGAATCAGCACAGGTCAAGAGGCTGGCTACACGGGGCCATTAATCTCATTTCCCCTGGAAACTCAACTTGCATGAGCCAGTATGCTCTTCATCAGTGAGCTGGTCTTTTTATCCACTTTCTCTCCCAAATCTCAGTTGTTATAAGAATGTCAAGTGGTTTTGGAATGATTACAAATAAAAACTGCCAGAAGGTTTGTGGAGAAGCACTAAGCTCGACAGCTTCTGCAGAACTCTCATGGCAGAAGAATGTGGAAGGCGCTTGAAACCTCTCATGGCCGCTTGCCTGTTCAGAAGCTCACCGTTTCATGTGGACTCACAGGAACCTTTATGCAGCCATGAGAACTCTGAAACTAGGGAAGGTGGGGCAGCCTTTCCAAGCTGTAGGCTGAGGGAGGAGCTCAGTTGGTAGAGTGCTTGCCTAGCCTCCACCAAGACCTGGGTTCAAACCCCAGCACGGAGTATGATGATGCCCACCTCTAATCCTAGTACTTGGGAAGTGAAAGCAGGAGCGTCCAGAGATCATAGTCATCGTATTGGATAAAATCAAAGTGTAGAAATCCAACGTTATTCTCAGCTACATAAGGAGGGCACACAACTTGTCTGACAAAACAACAGATAAACAAACTGAAGGCCTTGAACAAAATGGGAACCTCAAAAGGTTGCTAGGTCAAACTGAGTCTTTTTGTTAGATTATTTTCCCTAGGATTCCTGGGAGGGCTTGAGCCAAATCTTAGGAATAATCCTTATGCAGGTTACTCACACTGCCGGCACACAGCAGGCCCCCAGCTCTTTCATAAGAACCCCCAAGCTCCATCCACTGTTTGGCTGTTGGTTGTCTGTGTCCGTCTGAGTCAGCTGCTGGGTGGAGCCTCTCAGAGGACAGTTGTGCTTGCTGTGCTCCTGCCTGCAAACATAATAGAGTCTCATTAATAGTGTCAGGGATTGCTGCTTGTCCATGGGATGGGTCTCAAGTTAGGCTGGTTTTTGGTTGGCCATTCCCTCAGTCTCTGCTCCATGCCCTGTCCCTGCATTTCTTTCTTTCTTTCTTTCTTTCTTTCTTTCTTTCTTTCTTTCTTTCTTTCTTTCTTTCTTTCTTTTTATTAACTTGAGTATTTCTTATATATATATTTCGAGTGTTATTCCCCTTCCCAGTTTCCAGGCCAACATCCCCCTAACCCCTCCCTACCCCCTTCTATATGGGTGTTCCCCTCCCCATTCTCCCCCCCATTACCACCCTCCCCCCAACAATCATGTTCACTGGGGGTTCAGTCTTAGCAGGACCCAGGGCTTCCCCTTCCACTGGTGCTCTTACTAGGATATTCATTGCTACCTATGAGGTCAGAGTCCAGAGTCCAGGGTCAGTCCATGTATAGTCTTTAGGTAGTGGCTTAGTCCCTGGAAGCTCTGGTTGCTTGGCATTGTTATAAACAGGAAAAATTTGGGGTTGAAAGTTTTGTGAGTGGGTTGATGTGCTTATCCCTCCACTGGCGTTCCCGCCTGGTTACAGAAGGTGGCCGCTTCAGGTTCCATGTCCCCACTGCTAGGAGTCTTATTTAAGGTCACCTGCATTGACTCCTGGGAACTTCTTCCATTCTCCCAGGTCTCTGGAGCGTCCTAGAGATGTCCCTGACTCCAACCCCTGCCAGCTGCAAATTTCCATTCATTCTCCTGGCCCTCCGGCCCTCCTCCTGTCTGTCCATCAAGCAGATGTGTAGCTTAGTCTTCATGTGGGTCTCAAACAACTGGAACAGGAGCTATCCCAAAAGCTGTTGCCTGTCTGTTTTACTAGCTGGGCTGCCTGGTCTGGCCTCAGTGGGAGAGGATGAGCCTAGTCCTGCGGAGACTTGATGTTGATGTGTCAGGGTCAGGGAATCTCCAGGGGGGCCTCTACCCTCGCAGAGAAGAGGGAAGGGACTTTGTGAGGCAGGGCCAGGAGAGGGCAGAAAACAATAGGGATGTAAAATGGATGAATGAATGAATAAAAGAAAGTCTCTGCAAATGAAAGCTTTCATGCAGATAATTAAATGGACCGTGTAGCCCACTCTTGGAGAACATGAATTTCCTTTTCCTTAGATCTGTGGTTGCCTCAGCTCAGGCTTTGGCTGTTCTGGTCAACAGTTGGGAAGCCTAAACTTTCTTCACATTTTGGCCACATATACCATGACCTCTTACTAGGCACGGTTCATTCTGCTTCTGGTGTCCTGCTGGACTGTAACTGATACTCAGCCCTGAATTGTTGATGACATTGTGATGAGCACACACACTCTGGAAAGCCTAGATTATGATTAATAGTTGACAGCTGACTTTAATTGGTTTTGAATATCTCCATGGAGTGACTCTAACAGACGGCCATCTTACTAGCCTTGCGTCATATGCTAGACAAAGGATGGGACAAAAGTGCTTACTAAAAGGAGATGCTGGAAGAGATCCCAGAGAGCAGCCTGCGCCCCAAATACAGAAGATGGGACACTAAGTTCCTATTGTCTTCTTACTCAGAATCAGACCACTTGTGAGGCTTTCAAAAGGCCACTTCAGGAAAGATGAATCAAGAGCTGAGGGAAGGCAGTCTCATAACAAGCTTCTGCATGGGTCAGGTAGACTCTTGGCCTTGGCCACTTGTGAGTTTTCTGTAATGCTCCCTTCAAAAGAAACATTGATTCTCAGCACCAAATGTAACTGGAGTGTTCGCTTCTCAGCATCTGCCTTAATGTCATCTTTTGAAGATGACCTTCTGTCCTTAAGAGTGAAATGCTTGGAAAGGGCAAAATGGCAGACAGCACTGAAGCTCTGATGCTTTTTTCTGTGAACCAGGAGGACTGTGATTGTATTTTGCATTTAGACTGCATGGACTGGCCATCTTGGTATATAGATGTAAGCGTCTATAATAGTGCTTGCTGGAGACAAATTGAGCACTTCTACCTATCTGACATAACTCTGGACATGCATATTGATGTTCCCTTCTTAAACATCTTATTTGTGATGCTGGGTGTAAAAATGCTAAGTAATGTGATGATCCCAGGAATTCTTAATACTCCTGAATCATCTTTGATTACAGATATGGTCTTGTGAAGGCTCAAGGGCAGAATCCACCTATTGTGAGGTCTTCCACTACAGACAAAACATTGCTTGTATCCATCATACATCTTTACAGTAAAAACAAAAAGTATTAATCATGTAAATTGTGAAACCCAAGTCGCATAAAACTGAATTAACTGAGCTGGCAAGATGACTCAGTGGGTGAAAATTCTTGCTGTGCAAATCTAACCATCTAAATTTGATCTCTGGGACCCACCGTGAAGGGAGAGCACTAACTCTTTATAGTTGTTCCCTGACTTCCTTGTGAATGCCATGGCACGAACACACACACACACACACACACACACACACACACACACACACACACACTTTCTTTTTTTCTTGTATACCTTTATTGTGTAGGCTGAAGAAAAGTCTACAGCCCCTCAGCCCCTCAATTGTGGTAACACGTACCAAACCAGTTTCAATGATACAAGCAAAAAGAAACTTCATTTAATATCCTGGCTAAGACAAAAAGTGTGGACAACAACTTCTCACGTGCCAAACCAAGATGACGAGATGACAATGGGCCTGGAAGACTTTTCAGAGACAGGACATGTCTTGCCTCATGCATGAAGTGATCCATCTAGCAAGGACAGTTTGGCTTGGGGACCAGATGCAGGCTAGTGGTCTCTAAGCCTTCCCTGATAGGCATCCTAGAATAAGTTACCTCATTCCACAGTGGGAGTTTGCATTGCCTCCTGGAAGGTTCAGGGTAGGTCCATGTCTAGACTGATTACAAAAGCACCAACAAAACAAAACAAATACCTAACATCTTACCGAAGACTCAGGAAAGCAAACAGTGCAGGGGAGGAGAACAATGCTTCTGTTGTGACAAGGCTTCTTTGGGAGGAGGATGAAATTCCCTCACCCCAGGTTCTAATTTGGAAGGGCAACATTAAATGTCTTTAAGCAGGCCCTGACTTGAATGCATTCATTTGGAAAGGCAATGTGTTTTGTTAGATAAGGCATTTTTTTAAACTGCCACTAGGATCAAAATGAAGATCAGCATTAGCAACTCTGTCTGCCTGGGTGCAGGTTTCAGGAAGTAGGCCTTTACCCTAGCTCAAGCAGTGGAGACATTTGTTATTTCTGCTAGTACGAAGTGATGAGATGCTGACTAAGTGAGCCCTGACTTTGTACTTGTCTTGCTGTATGACCTCAAGCAAGTCTCTTAACCTGTCTTGGTCACACTTTCTACACCTGGAAAAGGAGAGCATAGGTGTAAGGAACCTATGTTTTTGAGTTGAGTCTTCCAAACAAACAAAACAAACATGACTGCCTTATGGTACTGAAAACTGGGGATTCTCATCCCAAAGGGAAGCAGCAATCATTCTCCTGAAGTAGCTCTTTGAAATGTTAAGAGGCTGCACAGGTTGCTCAGTGGCTAAGAACACTTGCTATACTTGCAGAAGACCAGGTTCAATCCTCGACACCCACATGGTGGCTCACAACCATACGTAACTCCAGTTCCAGAGGATCTGACACTTTTCTGGCCTTTGAGGACATCATACATACACATGGTGAACATACATACATAGAGGGGACATGCCTAGTATGCACAGAGCCCTGGGTTTGATCCTTAGCTCCATATTAGCTGGGAGTTGTGGTGCATGCCTGTAATCCTATCACTTGGGCAGAGGAGGCAGGAGAATAGAGAACTCAAGGTCATCCTCAACTACATACAGAGTTCAATGCCAGCCTGAGTTACGTGAAACCTGTCTCAAAAACAAAAGGTAACAGAAGAAAACCAATCAACAAAAACTAAAAAAACAAAAAAACAAAAAAAAACAAAAAAACAAAAAAAAAACCAAAAAACCAAAAACCAAAAACCAAAAACCAAAAAACAAAAAACAAAAAACAAAAAACAAAAAAAAAAACCCAAAATTCCCTCAACCAAACATTTGTTACAAAATGAAGCTGCCATTGGGCAGTGGGACTTCTAAAATTCTGAGTCCATGGCAAGAATTCTGAGTATGTGGCAAGAAGGTCAGGCAGTTTAAAGATACATTTATTTCATCTGGGGTAAAATGCATGAAGTGCTCATTTGTGCATTATCTAGATATGTCTTTTGAGGACCTTCTGTTTCACAATCCCTGAAGATAGATGAAATGCCTTTTTTTTCATTTTGTTTTTTTTTTTTTGAGCTGAGGACTTGAACCCAGGGCCTTGGGCTTGCTAGGAAAGCGCTCTACCACTGAGCTAAATCCCCAACCCCTCATTTTGCTTTTTTTAAAAAACTATATTTTTCAGTTTACTTACTCTGTTTGAGGGGAAGCGGAAGAGCATCTGTCCTAGCATGCGTGCTTTCCAATCCTGGCCCCTAGGCTCACCAACATTACCCTTTTGAATGAGGAAGGTCTCCAGCTGCTTCTGCTGCTGCTAGGTGATGTTTAGCTCCTAGAGCTTCTAAAAGGGCATCCAGTCCAATTTTTTTCCAGCTTCTCCTTCTGGGGGAAGACTCTACCCTGGGAGTGTGAAAGTAAATGGTGAGTGGAGATGCATTGGTTCCCTCTGATAGGCCATGTGAGCTGCACTAGCTGGTGGTAATATTTCCAGCTAGGTACCACAATATAGGGCTGATAATGGGTTGCACTTTCGCTTGTCCAGAGCTGTGGCTATGGGATGTCTGAAGAGCCTGTTCCACTGATATGCCTGAATAGAGCTGTTGTTGTCACCAGAGCCTGGAACCACATACATTTTGTTTTGTGTTGTTCTGTTTTGGAGTGGCAGGGTTTAAACCCAGGACCTTAACGAATGTTAGCTAAGTGCTCTCCCTCTGAATTATAGCTCTCAGGGAACTGACTTTGTTTTCTGGCTTTTTTGAGGCAGGGTCTTATGATGTTGTGTGGGCAGGCCTCCAACTGCTGGCCTTTTAGCTGTAGCACTTAGATTGCTAAGAGTGTAGGCATTTGCTGCCATTCCTTGTCATATTATAGTTTTACAATTTTTTCTTACATTTAATTTGTTTGCTTTCTTCTCCCTTCCAAGTGGAATTGAAGCATCCTCACTTGGACCCTTCAGTTTGTTAACCTTCTTGAGTTCTGTGGATTGTATCCTGGGCAGTCTGTATTTTTTTTTTTGGCTAATATCCACTTATTAGTGAGTACATACTATGCACGTTCTTTTGAGTCTGAGTTACCTCACTAGGATGATATTTTCTAGTTCCATCCATTTGCCTGCAAAACTCATGCTTACAAACAGACCTACCATGACTGCCCTCTGAAAGGACCAACAAGCAGCTGCTAAAAGAGTCAGATGCAGGTTTTTACACCCAACCAATGGACAGAACATGTTGACCCCTGTGGTTGAATTAGGGAAAAAACTGGAATTAGGGAAAAAACTGGAAGAAACTGAAGAGGAGGGCGACCTTGTAGGAGGACCGGCAGTCTCAATTAACCTGGATCCCCAAGATCTCTCAGACACACCAACCAGGCAGCATATACTAGCATATATGGGGCCCCCAACACATATACAGCAGACGACTGCCGGGTCTGGGATTAGTCAGAGAAGATTCACCCAACCCTCAAGAGACTGGAGGCCCCACATGTACCCCAACCTGTCACATGGACCTGATGTGTCAAAACCCAACAACTTGATTCCAAACCCAGAGTTGTAATCAAAATCAAAATGGATGCCTAGGGAGACAATTCGCTGTCTTTTTGGCCCCATTCCCATGAGATGGCAAGCCTTAGCAAAAGCCAGGATTTGTATTAAGAAATCTCTGGGCTGATCACTATACTTTTTGGTTCCTACAAGCAGCAGCAGGGCTAGATCCCAGTATACACAAATGGCTTTTCACATATACTTGACCACCCATGTCAACCTAGCCATTTGGGTCCTGCAGCCAGTTCCTGTCTTAGAGCTGTCTCTCTGAGAGCCATCCTCCCCAAGGCTAGACCTGAATCAAACCACTCACTACCACAGCATAGCATCCCAGGGCAGTCTGAAAACACTAAACATCAGGGCCAGAAAGCCAGTTGAATGAGGTTTATTGTTTCAGATTGGGTTTGCCCCATCCCTTGAAGTTTTACTCCCCGCGCTGGCATTGGTGGTAGTAGGCCTCCCGCTCTTCAAGGTACTTGGCCCTCAGAACCGCAGCCCTCTCCTCGTAGGGGATCTTATCCGCTTCTGAACACCTGGCCCACATCCTCCCTGCAGCCTTGGCCACCTGCCCCACAGTCCAGTTTGGGTGTTGTTCTTTTATCTCCTCAAAATGGTCCTGGGAGAAGAGCAGGAACGAGGATGGGGGCTTCCGCGGTGCATCTGGATCTCTCCTTCTTCTCTCCCTTCTCGGTCCGGAATAGTTTCTCATTTCACGTTGGTACCGATCTTTGTCGCGCTTGGCCAGGGCTTCATACTTCTTTTTTTCCTTCTTTGAGATGGTCTTCCACTTTTCAGAACACTTTCTAGAAAATTCGGTAAAGTCATAGTAGATGTTTGGCTGTTGCTCCCTCATTTGATTTCTGAAGTCCATCATAAAATGGACATAAGGAGAGACGTTCACTTTCGGTCTTACTTTGCTGTCTTTTCCCATGTTTATAGAAGCTCGAATTCCGATCCTGCTGATTGGAGAGCAGCGATTGGTCTTCACTACAGGAGCAGCCTAGACAGTGTCCTCCATGGGGTGAAATCTTCCCTCTGTGTGTGCCTCAGCCAGGGCCCAGCCTTTTCAGTGCTGGTGGGCTTTGTTGGGTCAAAGAAGGGAAAATGTGACGTCATCCCTGAGCTGACCAATGGCAGCCAAGCTCAGTCATTTACAGGAAGGCCCCACACCAGAAGAGGGCTTCAGCTCTCATTACCTCATTACAGATGGTTGTGAGCCACCATATGGTGGCTGGGATTTGAACTCAGGACCTCCGGAAGAGCGGTCTTAACCACTAAGCCAACTCTCCTTCCCCCAGGTAGGCCCTCTTAGCGGTTGGTTTCTCCTGGGACTTTCTCTTTTGCCTCTAAGGAATGACAAAGGCTTATGGGAACCTTAGAGTTGCTACTGGCCCTGGGAATCTGGCCCTGTCTGGTCTCAGTGGGAGAGGATGTGCCAAATCCTGTGGAGACTTGATGCCACAGGGAAGGGGGATGCCTGGGGGTATAGATGCCCTTTTCAGGTGAAGGGGAGAGGGGATGAACAACTCTGGGAGGGGGACAAAAATGAGCATGTAATGATCAAAAATTATGACCCCTGTGCTGGCTCGGTAATGCATTGTAGTGGCTAGGCTGAATTGTATATATTTCCTGTGTATTTTCCTGTATGAGTTACCCTTTCCTGTGTGGTTTTTGATTAGAAAGATTTGTGTGTTTGTTGTGTAGATTTGAAGTACTGAGGAGGGAACTCCAGGCCCTACACATGCTAGGCAGGGACCCTACCACTGAGCTCTATCTCTAACCCCATTAGAGTGGTCCATAAACAAATGCACTGAGGTGGAGATGTGCAAGGCAGAAGGAACGCTATGGGCAGTTTTCAGCGCGCGCGCGCGCGCACGCGCGCGCACACACACACACACACACACACACACACACACACACCCCACAGCAGAGATTAGAGGACAACCTGACGGTATCTGTTTTCTCTTTCCACCATGTGCATCCTATGGATTAAAGTCAGAGTCTTAGGCATGGTAATGAGCACTTTTCAGCATCCCATATTGTTTTTAGCATGTCTTTATGCTTTGGGGTCTACACAATGTTCATCGTTTCTAACTGATGCGTAATGCTTCATGTGTGCTTCACTGCACATTGCAACTCTGCCTTATCCTAGGAAGACACCTGGGACTTGCTTTGCCTCATCATAACAAGGAGTGCAGCCATGAGCTACCTTGTGTATAGTTCTCTACAAACTTGTGATAGGCTGTTTTGTCTACCCCCCCCAGGACATTTTCTCCACTTTCCTCACGTTCCTTTACTTTACAAACTGTCTAACTTCTGTGCTTCCTTCTACACGTTCTTTGGGGATTGCACATTGCATTGCTGCATTCTGTTCTTCTTTGCATATCACCGTGCTATGACATATAGGGTGTTTAGATTTTGTTGCAATTCCCTGTTTGAGTCAGACAGTAGATGTGAAATCTGAAGAAGGCCTGGATTAAATCTGTCATATACTGTTTTTAATATGTGATGTGGCATATGCACAAAGCATTACTCTAAGTACTTGTTACTCAAAGTAACGTGGATACTGGATCCATCAGACACTTATTTCATAGCAACTTCCTGCCAATCCTTTGCTCTATTAAAAAATAAATAACATTTATTTCTTTATTGGATAAAGGGCATGCAAGTCACAGTGTACAAATAGAGAGAGCAGATGGTGACTGTCAGGAGTGGGTCCTTGGGCTGGAATTCACTGTCGGGCTTGGTGGCAGAGCCCTTTACCCACTAAGTCACCTGGCTGACCTCTGCTCTATTTTCAAAGATTCCATATACATGTGAATAAAAAGCAGTAAGACTATCATATTGGCCCTTTGGCAAACCAAGCAGATTAGCTACAATCTAATTAGCACCATTGCTTTTTGAGCAGCCCCCTTGGAAGGGAATATTTATGCCAGGGAAAGTATCCTCACTTTTTTTTTTTTTTTTGGAACTTTTCTTTGAGAAGAAAAAAAAAAACTTTCCTAATCCACAGAACATTCTTTGAATCTTCTGGGCGGGGGAAGGGGTTGTTTCTTGAAAGCAATTTGATTTTTGGAAACAGCTAAAAGCCACTTGGCAGCAGAGCTAGTGAATGAGGGGTGTGATGGAGCTGAAGAATATGACTATTGGCTCCAAGCAAGGTGTGAGCTTCAAGAAACAAGAGGGATTTGCTTGGATGGCACATAAAGCAGCTCAGCAGGGCTTCCAAGGGAAGACTTCCAAACATGCTGAAGCCTTGGCAAGAAAAGAATTTCTCTACTACTACTAATCACCACCACTATTAGCTCCACCCCGCCCCCCCAAACACACACACACACACACACACACACACACACACACACACACACACACACACACACACACACGGTGGAGGTGGGGGCAGGGATACTGTCAGATATATCATGCAGAGAAAATAAAATATTTAGATGTTTGTTTTTGAAAACTAATGGTGGTTCTGGAACAGTGGTGCACATCTCTCAGCACTGGGGAGGCAGAAGCAGGTGGATCTCTGTGAGTTCACGTCTAGACTTGTCTACACAGGGAGACAAGTTCCCTCTCAAAAATAAGCAAGCAAGGAAACAAACAACAAAAAGATACAAGTATGAGATAGAAAGGTTTAGTTGTTCACTCTTTCTCAAAGCTATCGTGGTAATCCGGTTGGTCACAAAGTAATTTGTCCAGCATAGTATGAGGGACTAGGGATATAGCTCAGTCGCTACAATGCCTGCCTAGTATATATGAGGTCCAGCATCACACAAAGTAGGTTTGCACATGCCTGTAACTCCCAGAACTCTGGGAGGTAGGGTGACAGGAGAATTAGCAGTTTAAGATCATCCTCTATTAAACACAATGAGTTCTAGTCTAAAGTCATCTTCTATTACATAGTGAGTTTTAGGCTAGTCTAAAAGAGATCCTGTTTTAAAATCAAAGTTCATGGTTGCAAAGGAAGTCTCTTCATTCTTCGGTCCTGGGCCTCTGTGGAAGCATAATGTCATCTCTTCTACTCTTCTAGTCTGTACCTATGCCACCGGTACAGGAATGGGCCTATTAGTCCAACAGAACTACTGATCCATTTCAGCATGGAAAAAGAAAAATGTGCTTATGGGTTTTATAAGGCATGTATAGAAAAGCAAAGAAGGGAAAAGAGATATTGTTGAAGGACAACTGTGAAAAGCCATTATATTATCTTTAATTTCGTGGGTTTTTTTTTTTTTTCGGAGCTGAGGACCGAACCCAGGGCCTTGTGTTTGCTAGGCAAGCGCTCTACCACTGAGTTAAATCCCCAACCCCTCGTGTTGTTCTTTATGGAAGAGCCAGATCAATGGGCTGCCATAATAGGAAGGGAGATTTAGACTCTACCAATGAGGACTGGGTCACATTCTGAGTTGTATGTTTCTATAATTGGAAGTGTTTGAAGATACATCTATAGGAGGGGAGGGAAAGTGACCGAACAATCAAATGTTTAAGAGTAGGGGCTGGGGTTGGGGATTTAGCTCAGTGGTAGAGCGCTTGCCTAGGAAGCGCAAGGCCCTGGGTTCTGTCCCCAGCTCCTGAAAAAAAAAAAAAGAACCAAAAAAAAAAAAAAAGAGTAGGGGCTGAGGGTGGTGCTCAGTGGCAGAACTCTTACCCGAACGTGCAAGGTGCTGGGTTCATCTCCAGACCACACCTCCCTAACTAACAGTGGACACCAATGGCTGTGTCACTCAGCTTTCCATTATTATAGCAAAATATCTGAGGTAATTAATGTTCATAGTGCTTTATTACTGAATTGGAAATTTTCATTTGCCTGACTCTCAGAGTGAAGACATGAAAGCCACCTTCCTGTGCTTGTAGAAACAAAACGTGGTTTCACAGCTACCAACTTACTACTACTACTGTTGCTGCTGCTGCTGCTACTTTTGCCAGAATAAGTAAAGCTTTTTTTTTTTTTTTTTTTACAATGACAGGGACAGTTTTTAGATGATAACTGGACTTGAACCCTTCTTCTTGTCTGTTGGTGCTAGTGAATCAGGCTGCAAATCTAAGGAACGAACAGTCTCAATGTTCAGTTTTCATAAATCCGGGATCAAAGGTTCTCACAAACCTCATTCAAATTTAGAAGCAAGAACAGCTTCATCTTCAAACCATCTTCAAAACAAAGATAGTTTCTTGTTGGTTTTTTTTTTTTTTTTTGCATCTCACCAACCATTGTGAATCATGCAAGTTATGTCAGAAAATAAAACTAGAAACAACAAGACAAAAACAGAACTTGTTTAGAAAAAGGCAAAGCTCCACATTTCCAACTTGCATTTGGAGGCATTTCTGCAAGGGACAAAGACAAGTCGATATTGGAAAGTTATGCTCTGCGGGAGGCCAACGGAAGAGTGTTGGGGACAGCAGGAGTGAGGACTTTGATGGGATGCTAAGCTGTGATAAATTGTACCTTCTGCCTCCCTTGATGACCTTCTACTATGGGACTGAAGCTGGAGATCCTGCAGGGAACTATTTTTCAGAATCAAAGAGAACTGCCCATCCTCTTCCTGGACCTCACCTTGGCTCTCTGTATTGACATTACCTGGTAGGAAAGCCACGCACAGAGCATTACATACATGATAAAAAAAATGGCAAATTGGTTATTCCCAGGTCTTTGGCAGCAGGAAGGCAATCAAAGTAAACTAGTAAGTGCCCTGAGTGCTTGAGATATTGTCTGTGAACAAAAATGGAGTGAAGTCAGAGTGCTGGGTCTACAATTCATGGAAAGACGCTGTTTGAGCAAGTGCTAGTGCTGGTTCCCTCGGCTCCATGAGGGTAGTGATCAAGGGCCCTTGCCACGCTCTCTAATATCTGGTGCCTTTTGAGTTACTCAGTAGATTCACAAAACCGAGTTTTATGTAAGTGCCTGTTGAACAAGCCAACTGAGGCTGAGGCTTAGAAATGTTTCTGGCAAATCATAAGCTTACTGATGGCACCTTTACAAGCCGATGCAGGGCATCTGTTGGCCCCGTCATGGTTCGGTCTTCGAAGAGAGACATGACAGAGAATAAGCCTAAGATAGCAGGAGAGAGCTGAGAGAATTCTTTGTTCTACTTCGGCCCACCTCTTTAGCTTATAAAAAAGGAGAATATTGATTTTAGGACTTGTAAATAACCTGTACAGAAGCTTTTCTGTTTGACATTTGTATGTATATACATGTCTATATGTATGCTGATGTACATATGTGTGCTGTGCATGTGAAGGCCAGAGATAAACTTTAGTCTCCTCAGTATGGTTTCAGTATCTCTCACTGGTCTGGAGCTCATTTAATAGGTTAGGCTGTCTGACTAGCAAACCCAGGGTTTCTCTTGTCTCTGCTGCTACAAGCTGAGATGAGAGATACATGCCACCAATCTTTGTGCTCTTCGTGTAGGTTCTGGGGTTTGAACTCAAGTCCTCATACTTTTAAAGTAAGCATGTTAGCCATGGAGGCATGCCTTCAGTTCAAAAGGGAAATTTGTAAAGAGAGGTCATGGTGGGACTCTTTTGTGCCACCTTTAGTCTCATACACCGGACAATCCAACCTAAGGATTCTCAATGGAAGACACTGGGCATGTAATATACCTTGAGAATGGGAAGCTTAATCAGGATGTGAAGCCAGCATTGGTACTCATTCAGACGGTATAGGTAAAGAAGTGGTCATGCAATCTTTTTGGGTGATAATGGGATTATACTGAATAGAAAACCAGAAGAGAGGGGCAAAATTTGGATGAAGGGAGAAGTATATGAATATATATATATACATATATATATATATCACATACACACACACTTACTTAAAAAAGGACAAACACCATTTATTTGAATGTTTATTTATTTTTTTTGTCAAAGAAATCCATGCAGAGAAAGAGAAAAGAGGGAAACATGACAACCATGTTCCAGCAGTCAAATGTAAGAAAATAATTTGGCACAACTTGAATTTTTTTTGTTTTTTTTTTTTGCAAAAAAGACAATCTATCCTACCACTAAAATTTACCTTCCTCATAAAGATACCATTTGATTTTCGAAAACATAACACGTGGTTAGTCTCCTACTTAATGGCGGTGAGAGGAGGCATACAAGGTAAAAAAAAAAAAAGAAAAGAAAAAAGAAGGTGGCTCCCTTTATGTAGGAGGGCCACAAGGTGCTGCAGGGCAGCACAGGCACTGGGACACTGGCAAGTCAGTGCACCAGGAAAAAAAAGCACGCCACGTAGATGGCCACACTGATGAGGATTTTCAGTGGGGATGGCATGTTCCCCACGCTGTGAGAGGTGGTGATCTCGTTGTCCTTCTGATTTCCATGTTGCTTGTTCCCTGGAGCATCGTCCACATCCAGATCATATGCCAGTTCTGTCAAAAGAGCAAAAGGATTTGAGTTGCAGGCTTTATCTACCCCATCAGGTCTATACCATTCACAGCTTCTAGCCTGTCTAGACTCATGGTGAGGAGCTTCCATTTTGATTTTTCTTTTGTTTGTGAAGCCCAGGTGCCCAGAGGTGGGAAGGAGAGCACGCGTTTGGAGGATGTGGACTGGAAGGAGATGACTAGAAGCGCTCTTTTGTGGAGCACAGCAACCAGGGTGAGTCAGTCATCACTTCCCTCTGTGCTCTGCTAACACAACAGGATGTTTGTTGGCCCCTTACAACATCTCCCAGGCAGATATGTACCCTTGAATTGAAGGTCAGTTTCATCAGAACTTACATCAAAATGTGCTATTTGGTATTAATCTGTCCTTGTGTGTTGGGAAAGGGAAGGAGGGACAGTGGTGAGTATGAACTGTACTTTTCCTTAACCCCTTAGAGTGGACTGGATATTCTTTTCCTGGGGACTTTGTTCAATTAAGTGTTGAAGGACAGGGTAATTTGCTGTAGAAAGCTGTTTTATTTTTCCCCAAGTACTCCAAGTACTTCCTCTTTTATACAGTTTCCTCTCTCACAAAAATCAATAAAACCACACCAAAAGGTCTCATCTATCAAAGAAAGTGTGTCTAACCTTTTGACCCTGTGATACAGCACTGTCACGTACAATGTTCACATTTGAGAATTACTGAATCAAGTTATTCTTCTCCAGGAAATGTCACCCCAAACTCTCCTAATGTTTGAAGTAAGCTTGTGAATTTGTTTTGGGGCATATGCCTAGTTATCTTTGGTTGTATGAGGTTGGACATGCTTGAAAACATAGGATAGGATCTGTTGCCAAGTGAATTAAGGCTAAGGAGAGGCTAATGGGTAAAAGGTTTGTGTTCTTTACCTGTTATATATGAGATGTGTACATGATTCTGAAACAAAACAAAAAACCCCACAAAAACAAAAAAATAAAAACAAAATGTCCTTGATTTGGTCTGAAACAAAAGTCCCTTAGAAAGCAAATCTAAGCAGATTGAAGTTTCTATGTGAAATTCAAGATCACCAGTCCAGGGGTCAGTTTCTTGCAATTTTTTGTCTCCAGATCCAATCCACCACCACCCCCACCTTTTTTCATGACTCCATGGCTACTGTTGCTATTTCAGTATCTTGTGAAGGTGATGTGAGCCACTCACCAACCAATTGTCCCATTGCCAGGAGGCTAAGAGGAAATGGCTGGGATTCTACCCAATGAAGGCAAGGAGAGGAAGGAAGAGCTCCTATTACATACAGGTCACGAAAATACTTAGTAAGTCCCAGGAAGCAAGTGTGGGACTCAAGTGGTCCGGAATACACGCAGAGCAGGGTCCAAGACCAGGCAGCTCTGAGGCTGACATGGGTTTGTACAGGAAGCAAAATCAAGGAGATCAAAGTCTGTGGGTCTGATTTCATTGGCTGTGACTCCACCTTCCCAAAAGGATATTACATCCTATAATGCTACCAGGGATGATGAGAGAAACAATTTTAATGCACCTCACCTGAAGAAACAAGATTCACCACAAGGTTTCCTTAATTTGCATACATTTGGTCACCAATGTAGATCAAGATTTTTCTGTGCTAAGGCTTGCTAATTATATTCCTCCATGGCAACAGCTCCATATTATCTGCCTCTTAGTGTGATGGGTATTGATATTTTTCCTATTAATTTGAATAATCTATATTATATTGGATCTAACCAAAACCAAGTATTTTTTTTTCATCTTGCAATTTATTATAATTCCCTATCATTGTGTCCCAAAGAGATAATGATGGAGCTTTTAATATGTATAAATCTGATTCTATTTCATTGGTCTAAAAGGGAAGCACATTTCTTTTGCCCAAGTGCTGATAGTAATTCAAATCTTGTTTTGCAGGGAACTCTGTTACTTAGGAAAAGTAATTTAGCAGGCTGTAATCCAGATCTCCCTCAGTACATACAGACAGACAAAATAAAAGGGGAAAAGAACAAAGAGCAACACTCTACTTGGAGATCAGACCTCTTTCTCTGAAAGGTGAACTATGTGCGGCGCACAAGAAGGCCGGGGTCAGCTGTCAGTCGGCAAGGATAGCACAGGCTTAGGTCGTGATCAGATTTCACTGAAGCAGAGAGCGCATATGGCTGATCTGTTGTTGAAAGCCAAGCCTTGGGTCCCACGGCAGCTTCTCCACTTAAGCAAAGAGCGGGTATTTTTAGGGTTGACCCGAATGAGAAGGCTCTCTGCACTGCTTTCACATTCCTTTTCTGGAGGATACTCTTGCCCAACGTCAAGATGAAACAATATCTATTAATGTTCCCGCTTTGCTCCTGCTCTATTAGCTCTGCTCTTCAAATAATCCGCTCACACTAAACAATCTTGATGACTGTAGCAGCGACAGCAGGTGTTACACTTCTGCTTAGCCCAGGAGCTTCTAGTCCTTTAATACAAGCTGTTCTTTACATTTGTTTGTTTGTTTGTTTATGTATTTATAGTGTGTGTGTGTGTGTGTGTGTGTGTGTGTGTGTTTGTGTGTGCCCGCGCGCGCGAGCACACGCGCATACCCCGTGAGGGTAGATGTATGGAAGGAAGTCAGAAAGCACAGAAGCTTCTTTTCTTCCACATGGATTCTAGGGGACTGAACTCCGGCTTGTGGAGCAAATGTGTCCTCAGCCTCTAAAGGTTTTCTTTGGATCTTATGCATGGAAATGATAATAGTGACCTCTAAGTAAACTATTGAATGCCCATGTATAGCAGGCACTGTGCTATTTATTCATTTACTTTAACCTTTCCCACTATCTTATGATGTAGGTATTACGATTCTTATTTTAGGAATGAGGAAGCTCAAATTTGGGGTAATGATTTTGGTTTATATTTCTACAGCTGGTAACCAATAGCTGAACTATCTGAATCCAGCATCTGACTAACACCTCTTAGGAAGCCATGCTGGTTCTTTTCTATTTTAAAATGTTTTGATTAGATGTATTCCCTTTGTATTTATTTTAGGTATTAACGTTTTGTCTGTGTGTATCCATGTGCACCACACAAATGCTTGGCGCCTATGGAGGTTAGGAAAGGCGATTGGATCCCTTGAAGCTGGAGTTATGTGGGTGCTGGGAATAAAATGCAAGTCCTCTGCAAGAACAAGAGCTCTTCATTGCTGAGCTATCTCTTCAGACCCACCACAGTGCTTCTTGACAAATTCTGTATACCAAATATGCTACAGGACTAAGGAGTAATAGATTCTCATTAAAAAAAAAAAAAAAACAAACAACCAAAAACCTCAATGGTTGACTATATATCACAAAAGGGAACTTCCAAAGCATAACAAAAAGACATTGTTTCCACATCAAGTCCACCATGTGTTCGATTAGGAAACCTTGTTAAACTTTATAGAATAGTGCAGGGAGTTCTTGATTTGGGGAGCTGATGTGGAAATTATCAGTTGTTTCCCAAGAAATGAGTAATGATGACTAAGGCCATTAGATCCCAGGCACACAATTAGGCCACCAAATGGCCTCTAGGAACATCCTTATCTAAATTATGACTAGAGATTGTGTGAAGGTCTCCATTCGTCAGGAAGAGAAGTGTATCACTCAATCCCCTCGGTGTCCTGCCTGAGGTGTAAACTGACAGTTAGCCCAGCAAAGGTACACTCTGTGCTAGGGCCACCACCACAAGGATTAGAGCCGAAAGAGGGATCTGAGAACAATATGAAAGTATTATGGGAGGGGTTGGGGATTTAGCTCAGTGGTAGAGTGCTTGCCTAGCAAGCACAAGGCCCTGGGTTCGGTCCCCAGCTCCGAAAAGAAGAAAAAAGAAAAAAAGAAAAAAGAAAAAAAGAAAAAAGAGAAAAGAAAGTATTATGGGAGACAGAGAAAGTAGGATCTTGGTCAATGATAAATAGGGACATTCCTGATGTGGGAAACAGAATCCCATTTCATCTAACAAACAAGGCTATCTTATGTAGGGTGTCCCAGGGAGTAAGCAGAAGACCGAGGGAAGATTTAGCTACTCCTTCAAGGAATCCCATACTGCGGCAAGGGCACCACACCCATAGATAAACCAGATATACGTCCCTCAGGTCACAGAGAGGGTTCGTAGGAAGACAGAAGCAAATTACCAAAGGGAACAAGAAAACCCTAAAAGGAAGTATCTAGGATGTTTTTTAAAGCCAACTTGACTCTCTCCATAAGGAGATGTGTGATGACCACAACATCTCAAGAACTGAGATGGAAGGCAGTGGATTTTCAGTAAGAGCAAGGACCCTTTAGAGTGGGATAACGTGCACACTCTCCAGATGTGTGTTTGGGTATTTGTGTGCGAGCACATGTATGTGTGCGCGCACGTGCGCATCTGATGGGAGGTGGTAGTGGTGAAAGGTAAGGCAAGAAGGACAAATGCAGCCAAACCTTGTGGCTTAGGAATTCTACAACTCTTGTGAAGACAGCAGGAAGGGCCATCCCACAGTTTCTAAGGCGGAACCTGTACAATCTGATCTGTGTGCTTAGAAAGATCCCTGTTATCAGTGGGAAGCACAGCCCTAAGCCAGAATGACTCAGACATCTTGTCCTGAAGAAACAAGAAGCCCGTGGGAACAGGAGCTGGGCATCAGTGAGTAGCACATTTAAAAAAAAAAAAGCCTACAAAAAGCTAAACCTATACCAACTGAAAACTCGATTTTACTATAAACCAGATCTATTAAAAGAAATACCACAAACTGTTTTATTTGAAATCACTCATATTTTTCAGTGATATTTTCAGCCTATATTTTCATCATGTTAGGAGTATGTTTTAAAAGGGTGATAAATTGTTTTCATCTTGGAGTGGTTCTTTTGTGAGAACCTTTTGGGCCAGCAAGGAGATATTTTTCCCCCTGCTTCATCTAAAAATCTGTTTCTATCTGTAATCAG
Organism: Rattus norvegicus; assembly: GCF_021556685.1. NCBI lineage: Eukaryota > Metazoa > Chordata > Mammalia > Rodentia > Muridae > Rattus > Rattus norvegicus. Next base: position 140,651,615 of record NC_141554.1, read on the forward strand.
TTTAAATATGCCCAGGGGGTAGACCCAACTATCTGTACTAATTACACACTCAGCCCTGACTCTCAGTTTGCCTCTGTGGCCTGTGTGTTGTAGATTAGATGATCCATTGAAAATAGCAGTCAGTCAGTGGGGGTTGCCTGTTGTTTGAGTTGGAAAGCTTCTCTACACTGGGCAAAGCTCTGAGAATCCCCCATTTCTGGTTATTGAAAATCTCTTAGAATCCCCAAGGAGTCTTTACTATACCCCTGGGGTCTGGAACTCTAGATTTGAGGCCTTTCTACTTCACCTCTGACAAGCCATTTCCTACTTGAAGCTTCAGTTGCCCTAAGGTGTCAAATCACAGTGCTGAACTGATGACCCGTACACTTCCTTCCAGTTTTATTTTTTCTGGTTTCAAGGATCTTGAGACCTGGAAAAGAAGTAGTGTCTGCTGCAAGCTGGAATCATTTCTTTGCTCGAAAGAGCCAAGGCAACCTCTTCCAACAGAGCCTCCCTAGAGCAGCAGGGTCAATCAGTTGTTTCACTGTGGATATTTCTCTAGCAATCATCAGCCATGGAAGCTCTTGCCTTTTGAGCATCCTAGTCTTGGATGAGAGACCCTGACAATTAACAAATCCATGATTCACTGTTCTAGTTCTGTTTTTTTTTTTTCTTTTTCCAGAGCTGGGGACAGAACCCAGGGCCTTACGCTTGCTAGGCAAGCGCTCTACCACTGAGCTAAATCCCCAACCCCTCTAGTTCTGTTTTTAACTCATAGTATAACAACCCCTACTAACGTCACTGTCCACAAAGCTTTTGGAGGTAAAAGTTGCTGGATCTGAGGGAGGGTCCCTCAAGCAGACCTGCACAGCCAGAGAAGGATTTGGTGGCCAAGGCGATCAGTCTTGAGGAAATGGGCATCAGGAAATTGCTATAGGAACGTCACTTACATGGACAGTACAGGGCAGTTCTAGTTGCCCTCAAAATGGCAGGGGAGAGAATGGGGCTGGAAAGATGTATCTATGGTAAAACCAAAAAAAAAAAAAAAAAAAAAAAAAAACTAAAAACCACTAGTTCTAAGTCCAAAGAACTGGGGTTCAATTCCCAGCACCCCACATGACAGCTCACAACTGCCTGTAACTCCAGTTCCAGAGGATCTGACAGCCCCACACCAATGCACATAAAATAAAATAAAATATTTTTAGAAGTGGAAAGGGAGGAGGCTAGTGGGGATGCTCAGTTGTTAAAATGCTGGTCTCAAACCTACAAGGCCTTGGGTTCAATCTCTAGCCCTGTGTAAACTGGGTGTGGTGGCCAATGCCTGGAATCTTAGCACTTGGGAGGTGGAAGCAGGAAGATCAGAAGTTCAAGGTCGTCCTTGGCTGAAGACCCCGTCTTAAAGATAAAAATGGCAGGGAAGAGGATGCTACTGCTAAGCCAAGCATGGGGGTTTCTTCCTTGCCAAGCCGGTTCCAGCAGATGGCTTCAATCTGGCCCTAATATAGCAACAGAACAACACTGCCATCCATCCCTGTGTTTTCCATTTGCTGTGTACAGTTAAGACAGGAGTATGTGAAACCTCAGGACATTGCCTGGCATACCCCAGAGGATAAAACTGGGGGCAATCTCCAAGGAAACGGCACTCATTGCAACACTGCTCACTTTGCCGCCCATTCACATGGGCATCCTGGGGCTCTGCCATTGGTTTCTGATTCCCAAACAGATCTTGGTTTCCTTGTCTTCTGAACCACAACAAAAGCCCCATTCCTGCCACAGTAACTCCACCTCCTTTATGAACTTTCAGGAGTGAAATGAGTGCTTGGGACTTGAAAGCAGAAGCAAGTGCCCCTGCAAATGAAGCCAGGCTCTCTGGAGGTCTGCATTCTTCTTTAGATGTGGGTAAACAGGCATCCTGCAGGCCTTTGCTTTTTAATTCTTCTAATGGGACTTCGTTGAGAACAGGCACATTTCATAGTGTATCTTATTGACTAACTATGAGCGGTCTGTAATAAGTGAGCTGTCTATTTTGCCTACTTGATAACTGATTAGAAAATCTGGCAGTGATCTCACGGCCTCTCCTGGAATAGGGTTAGGCAGTTAAGTCTAACTTCACATTCTATTGCTATTCCAGCCTGCAAACATCCTCAGCTACAACAGTGGGGTGTTGAGAGAATACAGTAGATTGTCCTCATTCAAGGAGGGGACAATCTACTCTCCATGATAGGCCTGTTTTTCAAGCTGGGGTGTGATATCTTCAGGTCACACTGTTTATGGGTTATGGGCATAAAAGCCATGGCATACATCCCAGGGATGCAGTCCAGTAAAAGTCCTTTGCTTTAAAGTAAAGCATTTAAGGCTGGGGCTGGAGAGATGGCTCAGACATTGAGAACATTTGTCCTCTTGCAGAGGACTTGGATTTGGTACCCAGGACTTAAATGGCTGCTAACAACATACTCCAATTCTAGATCCAGGGTGACGCTGATACCCTCTTGAGGCTTCTTTGGACTTCTGTATGTACACTGTATACCTATATATACTGAGGCGAGAATGTGCATGTGCGCGCGCGCGCGCACACACACACACACACACACACACACACACACACACACACACACATGAGTGAACCTAAAAGATTTTTTTTAAAGAACATGTAAGTTTGTATGATGGAGTAAGAGTGCCCTGAAACCTTCATTGAACATTGCTGATTGAGCTAGCCCTTCAAATTAGGTTCCATATCCTCACAGGCAGAGATTTGATGGTGCACTTTGATGTGCATAGGGTGGAAAGGTCTTAAAGGCACTCAGGTCACCTGCTACCATATGACATTTTGACTCTCGAGTTCCAAAGATGACTCAATACATTCTCTTCTCTATGGTGACTTCCGTGTCAGGGGGGAACACCATTGGCTTTCAACTAGGGCTCAGGCTCTTTAGGTTTCTAATGTAAAATTGTTGCCAGGAATTCGAAATGCCAACTGTGTTTTATTATTGTTTGGCAATTAAGAAATCACTTAATCTTTTAGAAAACAGCAAATGGTTTTGTTATATAATCTATTCTAGCATGGGGCCATTATTGTACTTATTTGCATGTGTCATGAATCAAGTCATATTCCCAAAAGGAGAATAGCTTGATCCTGGATACCTGGAGAGTAAGAGCAAGAGCTGGTGATCTATCCCCTAGCAGTCTCAGAAGCACTGTCCCCACCTTCCTTCTTCAGGGATGGCATCACTACACTCTTGTCAGTGGGTGTTCCATCCCCAAGACTACATAAAGCCCCAGAAGAATTAATTCATTAAAGTCTTTACTTCCACGAGACAACTTACTTTATTCTCAAGGAAGTGATGGGACCAAGAGACAGGGGAAGAAGAGAGGCCCTTTACAGTTATTGTTCCTATTACTGTCATCACCATTTATTATTATCACTATCTCAGAAGAAAATTTTTGCAACGATTCCTTTAGTTCTTTATAGTGTGTGCATGCCTACTTGTCTCTCTGTGCACCATGCGCAACAAAATAAAGCCAGAGGGATGACTCAGTGGGTAAGAGCACATGCGTCTCTTCCAGAGGACTGCCGTTCAAGTGTCTCACAACCACTAGTAACAGAAGCTCCATGGGGATTTGACCCCTATGACCTCCACAGTCAAGTGCACACCTCCCAATAGTTAAACATAAAAAATGATAACGGTTATGTGTATGAGAACGTAACTATTTTTTATGAGATGTCTAGTACAGATAGCTGTATGGAGACAGAAAATAAATGAATGACGGCTGAAGGCTGGGGATTCAGAGTAGTATTTGTTTAATAACTATTGCTTGCTTCTAGGAAAAGAGGTTATGTGTGGAAATAATTCTGAGAACTGTGCAACAATGTGAATCTAATCGATGCCCTTTTCATTGCACCTTTAAATGGTTAAAATGGCAAGTCTGACTTGCCCATATTTATTACAATTTTGAAAAACATATATTAGTCAGAAGAGCATGACTCAGTTGGCAGAGTACGTGCTTAGCAACAATACCGAGCCATTGTAGTACTGAGTACTACATAAGTAGGTATGGTGCTGCATGCCTGTAATCTGAGCATTCAGATGAAGGCAGGAGGATCAGGAGTTCAAGGACATCCTTAACTATAATATGCGTTCAAGGAGCTGGTTATGTGAGGTTCTATCTACAACCAAGCACTAAGAGATCTTATACTAGAAAGCAAGAGATAATAGCATTTAGATACAGACTCCTAATGCAAGGTCACTGCTAGTCTAGTATCTTGCCATGTGGAGGGTTGTACATGACCTCAGCTCCAAGGCACACACACTAAATGGCCCCTTTCTAGTGTTTTGAAATTAAGGCCAAGTTGTACACTACCATAAAAATGACAGGCTCTTCAGTATTACCATGGAATGTACGTAAAGCTCCTTAACAGGGAATAGGGAAGAGGACATTTAAAGGGGAGGGGCTTACAGATTTTAGTTGGAAGCCAATTTTTAATGAGCAAGTTTATACAGTCTCAAGAAACTTATACTTGCTGTTTTTTAAATTCACATGAGTGATGCTAAGCTTAAATTATATTTTGAAAAAAAGCCAATAAATACAAAGAGACTCTCCTCATATATTTAAAAAGTAATCATTTAGATCCATGAAGGTCTGATTATAACATCAATTGTGGGCGTGACGCAGCCACAGAGGCATGCATCTCTGGAGTTGAAGAATGTAAAAAAGACAAAATGTCACTTATTGCAGCCAAATCCAATGACTACTGAGGGCTCATGGGAATAAGGAAGTGCTCATGTATTTCCTCAGAGTCAACTATATTAGGATTCCATCAAATACATGAGGGCTTTGTTTCGATGGGAAAACTGTTGTCAGCTTCCACTTTTTCCCTTTCTTTTTCTTTTTTTTTTCTTTTCTTTTTTTCCGGAGCTGGGGACCGAACCCAGGGCCTTGCACTTCCTAGGCAAGCGCTCTACCACTGAGCTAAATCCCCAAACCCCAGTTTTTCCCTTTTTGAGTCCTGGATAATCTGTGGGGTACGGTTGGGGAGGGGGTACCCAGATCAATATGCTTGCAGTGTCCTGGCCATGCCCAACTGTAAGAGAAAAGCTTCGCACTCCATCCAGGGGGAAAGAGGGTGCAAAAGAATGTCTCTAAAGGGGTTGGGGATTTAGCTCAGTGGTAGAGCGCTTGCCTAGGAAGCGCAAGGCCCTGGGTTCGGTCCCCAGCTCCGAAAAAAAGAACCAAAAAAAAAAAAAAAAAAAAAAAAAAAAGAATGTCTCTAAAATCACTTAGACCTGGTTGTGGGAGCATCAAGCTGAAAATCAACAGCAGGCCGTTATACTCATAAAGGAAAGCTGAAAACCTCTAAGTTGTTCCTTCTGAGTGTTGGTCATCAAATACTCAGCAACTTCTCTCTCAGTTTACTTGAATGCACCCACTGGCATCTTGGCTCCGCCCCCTGCTCATTCCACCTGTGGATCTGGACCACCCGACAGTGCTCATTCCTCCTCTCACAGTCACCTCTCCCCTGTAGGACTGGTGGCTGGCTGCTTCTCCTCTGCTTCAACCCAGACTCTTGACCTAGTCCTTAATGGTTCAGTAGTGTAAGATACCTGTTCCTCTCCAATGCCCCTCCCCCGCAAGAAGGAATGTTCGATTTTGTGACAGCTAGAAATAAGATAGCATTCTATTCCTAAAAACACATGTGGGAGCACATTTTTCCCCGCCTCACAATTCTTTGATGGCTCGCTACTGTGCATGGGAGAGAGTCCTAAGTCCTTAGCAGATTCTCTGGCTCATGTTTCCTTGTTTTGTAACTGGTAAACTGCCTATATATTTTTTCCAGGCATTATATACTGTAGTCCCTAGCAATGTCGAAAATGCCAAGGACTTGAAGTCTTTTCAAGCTGTTTCCTTAGATTAGGATGATGTCTGTCTGTTCTCCCGCCCCTCTCTCCCAGCTCTTGGGAACTTCATCTCTTCTCCCCTCCCCCATTCCACCTCTTCTACCCACAATTATATCTTCTGAGCTTTAACATACACATAACATAACATATCTTCTAGGAAGTCTACTCTTTTCCCTTTGGCCCAAATCAATAGCTTCCCTCTAGTAAGTAACTGAATTGGATTTCTATTTGTGTCATGGTAAAGTTAGCCATTTCCACGGTCTCCTTCTCAACTAGGTTGACTTTGGTGAAGTAAGAAATGTTTTTTTTATTGTGCTCAAAGCTCCCACACAGGATTTGATTAATATAGAACTTAAACCAGGCTTGTTGCCTGGATGAACAAATACCCAAACGGAGTATGTAGTCAAAGGGCAATCTCCTTGCAAGGCACCCATCTTTCAGGGACTGAAGTTTCTGATTTCCTCAAGGGAAAGAGTCACCTCTGACCCATGCTGAAGACAACACAAATGCAGGGCCAGTGGAGGGAAGCTCAGGAAGCAAATGGCAGAATTCAAAGCATGGCCCTTGGATTCCTAGGCATCACTAAGCAGTAGCCAGCTTGCATGACCAGAGCATCAGTTTACTGGGCTCAGTGTGTGGATGGAATCCACAAAGATTATTTTTGTATTTGCTTTTGTTGCCTGGAACTTGATGCCATGCTATGCGAGCAGCTGACACATGCCAGCATTGTGTGTGACATGCAGGGCAGGAAACAGGTTTTCTAGTGAGTGGGTTCCATTCATGTCTCATTTGTAACCTTGATGACTGTGTTCCCCTACCTTTGACTCGGTCCCTGCCTCCCAATCTACCCACCCCTGGGCCACACTCCATCCTTCTCCTTACCGTTGACTCCCAAGTGTAGAAGCTGCTGTGACTAAAATCTCAAAGCCTGTCTCTGGAACATCAAAGTATATCCTTGCTAATGAAGTCCTCTGCTTAGCTGTGATCAAACAAAGCAATCCTCTCAGTACCACCTGCCAGCATCCCTTTCTCATTGTAGAGGCCCATGGGATGAGTGCCAGTGAAATACAATTGCATGCTGGCACAAGGAGTGCAATACCTTAACCTGGAAGTTCTGTGTTCTCATCCTCCCGCCCCCTTTCCTCTTCTCAATTCAGTTTTTTTCTCTTTCCATTGTTCTCTAAACAACTTTCTGTAATCCAATTATTGTTTTCTGTCTGGTCCGATTGTAACTTTCTCTACCAAACATATCTCTCTTGTCTCCACAGGGTACTTTTAACATGTCCTTGGGCGAAAGCAAGGTTGCAATCATCGGATAAATTTTGCTTTAAAAAAAAAAATGAGACAGAGTCTTACTCTGTAGCTTCAGACCATGTCTGAACTTGCTTTGATTCACCTGCCTCATTTCCTGACTGCTGGGGCTATAGGTGTGAGCTATCATACCCAGCTATGGCTTTTAGAAAAACAGAAGTTATCTTTTGGTTGCCTTTCCTCATCTCCTTTGAGAACTGAGGATAGAACCCAGGACCTGAAGAATGCTATGTTAGAGTTCTACCCCTAAGCCACAACCCCCAGTGCTTGGATCTTAATAATAAGTATGTTATTTTTGTCCTTCCCCACTTAACGCAAATATCTAAGCCAAGTTCTGTTTCTTCTCGAAGAAGTTCCAATATTTCCTTCCTCCCTCTTCCATTAGCATTTCCACTGTTTCACTGTTTACTCCTAAATCACCATTTGTGTTTCTTACTTTGATTCCCCCACCTTTGCCTCCCTAGGTGCACAGACCTATGTCTGTGACATTACTTCACCAAAACCACCCACCCGCGCCTCCCTCTCTCCCTCTCTCCCTCTCTCTCTCTCTCTCTCTCTCTCTCTCTCTCTGGATTAGATCCTTCTTGCCCTATTCTCATTTCCTTTTACTTACTGCTGGTTGGTGATCCCTCTTTCTCTGAAGAGGAAAACAATTTGGACTTAAGAGAGATTAAGAATTTACTAGTCATTATTGTAATCTGAAAACTGGGCCGGAAAGGAACAGAGAACTTTCTGACAATTAGAACAATCTGAAAGGTATGTACATTCCCCCTAGGCGGTCACATCCCAGGAGACAGAACAATCTCCTCATGACTTGTTTACACTGAATCTCCCAGAAGAACAATTTGCAATTCCCAGGTGGTAGACAGCTCAACTTGTGTGAGGGTATCAATCCCTCTGGAGAAAAAGAAGAGGTGTTAACTGGAGAAAAGCCCTTTGAGGACCACGTTTAAGACCTAAACTGAAAGGACCCAATGGAAAGGCAGACAAACTGAGGAGAAAGGGGGCAGATGATCTGCAAATCAATAGCTCTGTGGGCATTGGAAGAAAATAGGTGAGGGACTGTAAAGTGAGGTTGGGAAGAGGAAAAGGGTACTTAGTGGCTTGGACCCACAGCTTCCACTTGAGAGAAAGGAGAATTCTCTAGAGTGACAGCTCACTGAGAAGTATTTAAAAAAAAAAAAACAACCCAGCAGGAAGGTAGTGCAGCAATATTAAAAGAAGTTTCAGTTGGCAGGAGATGAACACTGATTAAATATGACTATTGGCAGCCCTGACTCTATAAGTCAAAAGGGAGACACATTTTCCATTATATTTTTCCCTCATACAGAATACATCAAAGTGTCCGTCAGCAAGACAAATACATTTCATGTTTGGCTAATTAGAATTAAGAAGGAAAATGGCCGTAGGCAAAGTGCTAAGCTATAAGTACCAAAAAGTGGATGATGATGATGATGGTGGTCATGGTCATCTGGGCCAGTAATGGGTCTGTGTTAAAGCACATTAAAGCATCAGATATAAAGTGGGCAAGCATTTGAAAGAGAGCAAGAGGCCTTGGAGAGAGGACAGGAAAGGGACAAAGTGTTGTAATTACAAGTTTAAGAAAATGCAGTCACCAACAACCAAACCAGCTAAAAGTTGGGGATCTGCAGCCGTACACCTCTGAAATTCTAGACATATATGGGGAAAATAAACACAGCAGTCAGTGTGCAAGAATCCAAAGGAAGATGCTATATAGGGTGGTAATATTCACAGCTTGGGGAAAAAGCAAGGCAAACACATAGGCTTGATCGTGACATTGCAATGGTAGGTAATGGTAGGCACCAGGAACCTTATATACTCCCATGACTTTCTTTCAAGGCGCTTGCCCCACACTAAGAGATCATACTGGAAAGTGCTTCTGGAAAATATGAGTTTTCTCAAACTAAAGTTCAATGTGTTCTTTTTTTTTCTTGTTTACATTATGCACACTTGTAAAATAAAAATTTCATACCATAAAACTCATTCATTTCGAGTAAATTTCAAATGTTCCATGGGTTTCTGTGGGTCCACTGAGGCGTGCAATTGTGGAGCCCGGGAAATCCCTCATAACAGTTATGTTTAATCCTTCATGGATTCTCTAATTTTTCATCTTGAGCCCTTTGCAGCCACTGCCTGCTTTGAAACTTGCCATGGCCCCTGTTTCCTGACCCTGCTTCTGCTGTGTTCCTCTCCTGCCTCTCTGGTTGTTCCTCCGGACTCCCTTTTCTCTTCTGCTCTGTTACCAAGGTGGGAAGCCTATTTTCTACTCCCTTTGCCCAGCTTCCTCGGTATGCTTGCTGGCTTTATCTCTAACAGAGCATTTCCACATCTGGGTTTGGCTCAGACATCTTTCTGGGGATCTTCTTTAAGGTCACTGCCTGTTCCCAGCTGGATGTTTGTCCGACAGTTTAGCCCCTGACATGTCTCATGTGGAAGGAGGCATTGCCCTTCCCCTAACTGCTCTCCTTTCCATGAATATCTTCAGTCATCACCAGATAGCCCAAGTCTCTCCCTTTTCGTCTTCCACATTGAATTAATCACAGCACATCCTCTAAGTGCTGTTTGTTCTCGATATGTGGTGAATCCTTCCTTTCTTTTCAATTGCCATTGTTTGCTACTGGGCTGTCGGAGCAGCCTATCATTTTCTCTATCTCCAAACCGCTGGAGTCCATTCATCAGATTGTTACCTACCCAACCACTCATCTTATAGATACGTATTCTCTCTCTCTCTCTCTCTCTCTCTTTCTCTCTCTCTCTCTCTCTCCCCCCCCTTCTAAGACAGGGTTTTATGGAGCCCACACTGGTCTTGAATTATCTGTGTAGCCCTGAGGATGATCTTAACCTTAACCTTTAACATTTGTATCTTACTTTATGTATGTTGCTGTTTTATCTGCCTGTACGTCCAGGAACCATGTGTATGCTCCTTGTACCCTCAGAGGCTACAACAGATTGGGTTTTCTGAAACTGCAATTACAGACAGTTAGGAGGAGTCTCTTTCTGAGGGCTGAGAATTACATCCGGGTCCTCTGCAAGAGCAGCAAGGGTTCTTAACCATTGACCCATCTGTCCAGCTCCAACCTTGAGCTCTTGATTCTCACACTTCCATGTAGCAAGCACAGGGATTATAATTGTGCTCCATCATGCCCATGTTGACTGCAAATGGAAGCCAGAGCTTTTCTCCTATTAAGCAAGCACTCTATCAATCAAGCTATACCATTAGTCCATGGAGACATTATTTTATTTTATTAAGGGTTGCATAAGGCATTTCTTATGAAAATACATAATGTACTTTTGGCCCATTTTCTGCACTCCCTTCCTGTTTGTACCTTCTTCTATCTCCAGCCTTCTCCTTTCATGCCACATGTATTCTATTCCTCTCCCCAGTTTCGCTCTCCTAGTCCTCTTGCTAGTATTATGACTTGAACAGAGCTCACACATACTGAAGTTATAAGCTAGGATCCATGTACGAGAGAAAACAATGAGATATTTGTTTTTCTGAGCCTGGGTTCTCTCCCTTAACACAATATTTTCCAGTCCTAAGTATCTTCCTGAAGTTTTCATAATTTCACTCTTTTCGATGACTGAATAAAATACCATTGTATGCATGTCCCAGAGTTTTACCCATTCATCTACCCATACTTTCCATCTCACACTTTCCTCTGATAACTCGTGATGATTACTTGTGAATGTGTTTTATATGTAAGCATGGACACAGATTCTAACATCTTATAAATCTTTGTTATTAATATTTGCAGAATGACCTCATTCTTTTGAAACTGCAAGAAATTCCATACGGTGAACATAATAATGAGACATTCCCACGGTTAGGCATTTGGGTTGTTTCTGACTTCTCCTATATAAAAATTGCCTCGTGAGTATCTTTTGATATATGCCTTTGTCACGTGATTTATGCCCCTGAGGTTTATTTCATTCTAGCATGTAGGAATGACAGCCAAATATGGTCAAGTTGCAGGACAACAGAGCAGAAGGCAGTACAGACTGATTGGAAAAAGGAATTTTGAACGGAGGGTTAATGCCTTTTTCTTTCTAAAAAAGAATGTAGAGTATGATGTGGGAATATTCCAATGTTAAGGAGTTGTGATAGAAATCACCTTATAATAACATTACCATAATGCAGGAGATATTTTAAAAATACCTGAAGTCAGACATAGTGGTATACATCTACAATTTCAGCTTCTTGGTAGCTGCAAACATGAATGAAAGTTTTTGCTTTGAGTGTAGCCTGGGTGGTACAGTAAGACTTTCTTCCCTCTCAAAGAACCAAATAGGATAAAACAAACAAACAAAAATACTCCTGTAAACATTCACTTAAAAACCTGCAATTTCAAGATATGAGAAATCTGGTTGTGCAGAATTGTGGAAGACAAACTGGGAGTCGTGGTTACCTATTACTGAATATGGTTAGACAACAGAGTGCTCTCGTTATGCACACCAGCTACTCTGCTACTTATATTGCTTGGTGGATTAAATCCTAGCATGTAAACTACCTCCATGGCCACTGGTTGGACCCACATACAATATCTTTTTTTTTATCTTCACAATTTTAAGATGTTGAAAATACTTGGTAGAGAAAACCACTCAATTCATTAACATGGTAGAAAATGGATCTTCTGAGGAAGTGCTAAAGAAAATATATTTGTCTAGTGACCTCTGATTTTCTTCCCAAAGTGGTGACATTGTGGTCCTGAGACCTTTAGAGAGTTTTTGGTGATGAGGATTTAAGACTGGTACTCAGTTTGTGGCTCAGCCTGAAAACCCACAATTGCACAAAGAGCAAGCAATGTGTAAGGGGAAAACTGAAATGAGCATGCTGTAATTAGGCATGCAATGGCACCAGAAAAAGCAATTTGCCAAAGGGATTAACGTGATTAAAGATGCAGGCTCCTTAAATAAAGATTGTTCTCTTCAATTGATTTGTCCCAATCGCTTCTCCCTATGCCATGTAGAATTCCAGTCGTACAGCAATTTCTGTTTGTTTTTTTTTTTTTAATTTCTGCACCAAGAAATTAGAGGAAGTAAATGGAGCCTCTCTAGTCGCTATAATTTCCTCACAAATGTAAGAAGTATTAACAGAGGGCTATCGAGACAGATTACAGTTTAGGGCACCCAGGGGAGAAATCTGAACCCCACTTTGATTAACAACAACAAGGTAAGTAATCCTTAAGTTTTTTCCGTTATTATTATGACTAAGACCAAGTTTAAGAGGCCCCCTGTTCTATTTGGCATTTTTTGCGTGGTTTTATCTTTCTCATGCCCCAGGCAGGCATGCAACAAGAGGGTTCAGAGCCCACAAAACAGACAGGTAGAATTCTACCAGTCTTTCTCAGCTTGCCTTCTTTACCTTACTGCTTTTTCTCCTTCCTCAAACAGTTTCTCCCCCTGGTGATGGAAATATATGGCATGCAGATGAAATTCCTGTTACCACTCCATGAATCCACATAAACATCTGTTTACATGTGTGATCATTAACTATGTCTTGAAATGGATAGATAGGGGGGTGTAGCAGCCATAAGAGAACAGAAGGGTATATTTTAAGCATATTTAATCAATTTGTTAAACATTTCTTGAGATGTAGGAACACTTATTAATGTACTAGGAACCAGACAGGCCTTGAGGACACTAGGCAAATCGTAGTCTATTCTCTATGTAATGGGAGGCAGAGATGCATACATTTGATTGACTTTTTTTTTTTTTGGTACTAGTACCTTGAGCCAGATTCTCTGACTATGTAGCCCAGGCTGCCCTTGAGCAGGTGTGAGGAGATGGAGCAGCAGTGAATAGGAATGCTTTTCATTTGCTCGGCATGGTGCCAGGTGCTATGGCAGAAGAAAACTCAGTCTTGGCCTCCTGGAATTCTCTCTTAGGAGACAGATGATTTGAGTCCCAAAATAACTTGTCCTCTGAGTGAGAATGTGCTAAGTGCCATAAGGGAGGCATGAGCAAAGAGCGCCAGGGATCTGAGCAGGAGCAGAGCATGCAGAGGGTTGGAGAAGAAAACCCTTACTGCTCTGCTGGTAAGAATTCACTCACTTCTCAAGTAACAATGGCACAGGATATGGAAATATGTGTCAACCTTAACAAGCATATGTTTCATTTTTATGGCCCTAGTGCTTTAAGACAGTGCCTTTGGATATGTGCTCCAGGCTCTACTGATCCTCCTGCCTCAGCTTCCCCAGTATTGGGATTAACAAGTGTTCACCACCATACCCAGTAAGATGTTACTTACATGGTCTAAGTAAGAATAGTTCTTGTGAAGCATTCTTGTCCCTAAGACCATTCATATTTTCTTTTCTTTAAAGATTTATTTATTTTATGTATATGACCACACCAGAATCCAATTACAGATGGTTGTGAGCCACCATGTGGTTACTGGGATTTGAACTCATGACCTTTGCAAAAGCAGCCAGTGCTCTTAACTGCTGAGCCATCTCTCCAGCCAGACCATTCATATTTTCACACGCTGCTATCCCCTCTTTTACATCCATCCTCTTTTCCTAGTACCCTTTGTTTTGAAACTTTATTGGTTAATACAGCATCCAGGCAAAGCTCTCGTGCTTTGGTCTTCATCACTGCCTGACTAAAAAGAAATCTAAATCAACAACCTTGGGCTGGATGTGCAGAAGGCCTGGATTGCCATGGTGCCTTGGCATCCAAGGCTTTTGCTATCACTGCACTTGGGACTACATCCAAGGTCTGCTTGGCTTGTTGGTGTCTGGTGTTTGGTATATCCGACTACAAGCACAGTAGGGTACAGCTGTTCTTCAGATGAAACCCTAAACCCTTTCAAACACTGGGCCACCATCCTACTTTCTTGCTTGTGAGGCTCTGAAGATTACCCTCTGTACACTTGGCCAGCACGCACAAAGACGGTTAGTTGAGAGATTTCACAATTAGTTGTCTGTCCGTTTCCTTGCACATTTTATAAAACGAAGATCAAATATGCTCCCATTATTTAAAAAAAAATCCAATCACTCTCTACATTATGAACATACAGGAAAACATCACAATGTATCCCGGAAACACATGCATTATCTGTTAATTAAAGATAAATGAAAAGAAAACCTTGCAAGGTTTTCTTTGCCTTTCCCAATTATTGAAAGGAACACAATTAAGAAGCCAGACAGAAATCATCAAAGGGGTCAGACGCAAGGAGCTGACGGAGTGACAAATCGTGCCTGTCTTGTAGTCTTATTCCTGGTTAGAAAAAGAAAAGTGAAGACTGACTGCTTGGACTGCTTTCTAAAGAGTTTCTGACTAAGGTCTCCTTGTGCTGGTTATGGTCCCCTTAGTCACGTGTCTTAAAATCCCAGCTCACCTTAGCTATGCAGAGGTGCAGAGGTGATAGGCTACTTTCAAGGACAAGCCCCCCATCCCCTCCCCTTTAAAGAGAGACTATCGGCTTGTATTACTGAAATTAGCAAGGCTAATGCAATGTCACTATTCAAAACCTTGCCAATTTGGAATTTCTTAATGGCCTCAGGAGAGGGAGTCTTTATACATCCTACAATTTCTCTTCATTCTTACCTAAATTCCTTCTCCTGGATGTTGTGAATGGCCTGTTTTGTAGCCAACACAAACTTTGTCCTGGTAAAATAATGTAAGGAACTCAGAATGAAAAGAGATTAGCTGTTCCTGGCTCCTGTTATTTTAAAGCAGAAATAACTTTGGCTTCTACTGATTGATAGACAAAGCTTGAAATGCAAAGCATGCTCAAGTCTAGATTCAGCATGAAAAGGACCTTAAAATATGCCCAAGTGCAAGTAATGGACTTATTAAAGGGAAGAAAAGAGGCACTTTTCACACACTCCCAAGCTCTTTAGTCCTGTCATATCAGTAATCTTGCTTAAGAATTTCATCCTATTTACTTTGCATCTCCCTTTAAATATCCTCGGGACTCATAGGGCTTCCAATATTGAGGCTCTTAAGACATTAATTTCTTTATGTTAATTATGAGTGATAAAACTTGGAGCACTTGCAGTGATTTCAATAGGAATTAAAAACCAGCTCTGTAGTTTTCATTGAACCTCTGCTAACTTATCAGGGCAGATATGTTAGAAACCAAGCTTCCAGTATCTTCTTTGGGCCATTTTTGGGCACAGTGCCAGAACAATTGTATTTTTTTGCTCTTGAGGACATTAGTTTATATTTGATGACAAAATCATGAACTGTACCATTTGGATGATTATGAAAATATTTATTAAATCAAAATGACATGGAAGGATTTCAAATCACAGGACATGAAGCACACAGTTCTAAAACATGTGGATGTGTACATATAGAGGCTTTCTGTTTCAACTTTAAGAGGAATAAAAAAATGAAAACAGTGCCTTCAAAATGTTTGAGGAGCTTGGAATATTTATGTGGAATATAAAAGGTGAAGGAGTCACGACTATTTTTCCAAGCAACATTAAAGTAAGGAGGCGAATTGGAGCAATTCTCCTTAGAGGTACTAAGTTCTTCTACTTTTCCTGATGAGTTTTGCCAAGATTAAGAGTAAAAATATGGGCGTGGTGGTGAAGGTCTGTAACCCCAGTATGAAGTATATGTACTTAAGAATATCAGGAGTTGGGACTGGAGAGATGGCTCAGTGGTTAAGAGAACTGACTGCTCTTCCAGAGGTTCTGAGTTCAATTCCTAGCAACCACGTGGTGGCTCACAACCATCTGTAATGAGATCTGATGCCCTCTTCTGGTGTGTCTGAAGACATCAACAGTGTACTCACATACATTAAATAAATAAATCTTTAAAAACCCAAAACTATTTAAGAAAAAAATAATATCAGGAGTTCAAGGCCAGTCTCAGCTACACAAGCAATTTGAGGACAGCCTGGGCCTCATTGGATACTGTATCAAAAATAAAGCAAAGCAGGATTATTCTCACATATATGAAGCCCTTGTTTCATTCCCAGGACCAAAAGGAAAAGGAACAAAAAACAAAGAATGAATTAATAAATGTCCATATCTTACTCTCCAATCTTTGATGTAGTTTTATTCTGGCACAGTAAGACTTAAGTAGAATTAGACATGGGCAGGTCCAAGGTGATAAAATGCTAATCTGTTTCTATGGGTTTACTTAGAAATAGGATTTCACAGAACTACCAATAGGAATCTGAGAGAACAGAGATAATTAGAAAGATAGCATTTCTTATGTCACCTACTACCTGTGTGACCACAGCCCTTCAAATCTGAGCTTCTGTTTGCCAATCTGAAAACTAACAACAATAAAAATTCCATCAAAGCAATATAGAAGGAATGAATTGAGATACTATCTGTATCATGGACCAAAGAGAAGGGAAGGGTCATGAATAAGGAGAAAGTTAAAGACCAATTGAAATATGCTGCTGTTTAATAATAGGGCTTAGGGGAGAATTATGCAGAGTTCAGTTCAGGTATATTTAAAATTAATGTAATAATGGAAACTGGGTCATAACTCTACTTTTGGGACAAAGAAGCAAGTTAAGTATTGCTATGTCATAAGACAGAAGGAAGAGTGTCCTGTTGAATTCAACTTTCCTCCCTCCCTCCCTCTCTCTCTCTCTCTCTCTCTCTCTCTCTCTCTCTCTCTCTCTCTCTGTGTGTATAGAGGGGGAGAACTCATGTGTGTATGTGTAGAGGCCAGAGGTCAATGCCAAGTATCTTCTTCTATCACTATCTTCTATTCTTTTTCATTTCTTTTCGTTTGAGATAAGGTCTCCTGATCTAGCTCTGACTAGCCTGGAACTAGCTATGCAGAATAAGCTAACCTCGAACTCTGATAGATTTTCCTGCTTCTGCTTCCTTAGTACTGATCAAAGCTATGTGTTACCTTATCCAGGTTCCACCTTATTTTGACACAATCTGTCTCTGAATCTCACTAGTACTGATATTTCTAGCCTGACTGGCTGAGCAAAAATCTTTGTCTCCAGGTACACATCTGGTCTCCATGCATATACAACTCACTGAGCTATCTCTTCATACCCTCCTTTTCTTTTTTTAAAGGAAACCAATCCAACTGGCTTGCATCTAGACGATTAAATTGAGTTAGAATTCAGCATAGCTGTGTTAGCATTTTAAAATGTTAAAATAATCAGAATCACAATTCTGCTCAAAATAGCCAATAAAAGAGCTGTTATAGGTACTAGCTAAATCTGATGTCATGGAATATGGTATTTTGTTAAGTTAAAGTAACTATGTTAAAATGCCAAATCCTTGATTTTAAGGTAGAAATCAAATTATTATAACCTTGTTACTGACGTATGATGAAATTTTGAAGTCAGAAAGTTCAAATACTGGCTCTTTCTTTTTTTCTGACAAGATTGTTCTAACTTTTAATCATGTCTGCATATGAAAGACCACAGTCTCAGGCATTAATGATTATTTGACTTGATCAGGAACAATACTACTTTGCATTTCCACTGGTGGAGGGGTTTGGGCTCTAACCAGAGCCCTGTTTCCTACCCCAAAGCTGAAAGTAGAATTGGTAGGGAGAGAATATGCTAAAGAGGTTAGATCCACTCCAAGTTACAAAGTCACAATTTCAAATTGGTACAAAACTGCCACTGAGGTGAATTGCCACTGTTAGCTTGGGGTGGATCTATTTACTACCTAGAACTCCAATATCAACCAAAAACAAACAAACAAACAAAGCATGCGAGGAGGAAAAGTTGATCCACAGGACAGGAATATGTCTTCACCAAGAAATCTGATGTTCTTTTGTATTTATTTTAAAGTTTTATCTTATTATTGATATGAATCTCTGTAGGTAAGTGCCCACAAAGGTTGGAAGCATCACATCTCTCTGAGACTGGAGCTACAGGCAGTTGTGAGGCACCTTATATGCTTGCTGGATACCGAACTCAGATCCTCTGCAAGAGCAATAAGTGTTCTCAAACTCTGAGCCATGTTTCCAGCTTTCTTTGTTAAACGTTCCTATTTCCTAATGTGTACATTGTAAAGTAGGGGACTGAGGATCCAGTTGTTGATTGAGAGCTTGCCTAACATACAAAAGCCCTTGGCTATGCACTATAATCCTACTACTGAAGTAGGTAGAGGCAAGAGAGTCAAGAATTTAAGGCCATCCTTGGCTATATAGTAAGTCTAAGGCCAGCCTGGCATTTACTAAATCCTATCTTTATAAACAAATTTTGAAGAAGGACAAGGTAGCTTTAATTCACTTTTGTTGAACTTTCTATTAATGTTTCTCTTTGTCTTCTAAAGAGAGATTTGTTGACTTTGTGGTGTTTTATAGGTGACTAGGACCATCTTACTGGTTTAGTACTGGGTTCTTTGTTCTCTCAGTCTGTTGTTCTCCCATGTCAAATACAATCTGAGCCTCATTTCTGCAGGGCCAGGTGTTTGGTTTAAGAGGCAATTGGTGCTTATGACTCCAGTTCCTTCCGGGTCACTCAGACAGTATATACACTAGGAGCATGGGACATACCAGAGTGGTATTGTGGTAGAATCCTAGACTTGAAGCCAAATAAATGTAGCTGTAAGTACTACATATTTGGTATTGACTTGGATATTCAGATTGTTTTTATGGGCCATAATTTCTTTACCTACAAATTGAGATTGCTGTGAGGACATGTGAAAGATTTTAGTATGATCTGGCATATAATAAGAGAGAGATAAATGTAAGCCCTCCATGAAAAGTGAGTAGGGATGGGAGAGCCACAAAATGGCCTTCAAGATAGATTGAACATTACGTGCTCTAATTGTGCATCCCAGGAACTTTAATTCCCTTATAGATTTTAATCTCCCCAAAGTAACAATTTGCAAGTTCCTTTTGAAAGGACTCTGGTAGAACCAATATAACTATGCTGGTAACAGAAACCATAAGAAGAATGAAAGATGAACAATTAATAGAATCACTAGAAGAATATCAGGCAGATGCTCTTCTTTCAACTGGTTCAAAGTTGCTATGTCTTCATGCTGGTGTTTCCTTTTTAAACAAATATGTTGCTGCAGATGGTTGGTTTATATTCTTTTCATTAAACTGTGGGAGTTCACATTTACAGAAGGTGCTAGGCAGAGATGCAGACACTGCCATGGCTTTAATATCCCTGTGTAATATAGAAAAGATTTTCAGTAATCACTGTCTCATGCTCCTCCTGCTCTCTTTTGACCCGCCCCCCTATTAATGATGTGAAAATAAATAAAGGCATATTGGGAGCAGTTGCCACAACTATGCTCATAGGCAACACATGCCTCATCGTTATATACGCAGAATGAAGCCCAATCACTTTGACCCCTTTGAGTTTACCCTCCTTTTAAAGAGCAAGTACAGCCATATTCTAATAGTGTACCCAACAGAATTAGGCACAAACAAGATGCTCTGTAAATATCTACAAGTTGAGCTTAATTGACTGACTGAACTGAACCAGTTCTCTTTGATAATTTCTTCTTTCCTTGTGGCCTCCCAATTCCACAGTGATCCCTGTGTCATAAATAAGGTCATTTTCACTATGTATGCCCTTTACTAGTGTGGAACTTGGGAAATGTTGAGTGTCTCCCTTTAAAAATAAACAAATTGTTTACTTTATAAACATTTATAAACATCCTCCAAAGGATGTTTATAACCAAGAAGCCCTAGTATATCTATGTTTGTTTGTAAATGTGAACCATGAAATAATCCTGAGTAATAAGGGGATGAGAATGCCTATAATTTATTTTTCACTATAATTCATTTCTTTAAGAGACAGGATGTCATGTGACCAAAGCCTCAAACTCACTATGTATGCAAGGATGACTTTGAACTCCTGATCCTCCTGCCTCAACCCCCTGAGTTCTGGGATTATTAGTACCACATCTAGTTTACAGAGTGCTATTATGAAGCTCATGGCCTCATGCAGGCTAGGCAAGGACTCTACTAAGTATATACATATCCCATTTTTGTGTGTGTATAAGTGATTCTATTTTTTTAAAGCAGTCTTTCCCAGAGCCTGATTGGTGGTACAGTTTTGTTTTAGTTATAGTGGAACTTTCCACATAGACACTCTCCAATTCTGCCCTGACACCCCTCCCACCACCAATGTGCAATGCTGGACCATTCATTTCTCCAGAGACTGACATTTGTTTGGATGTTGCTTTGTCTTCTAGCAAGATGGATAGAGCATTTTTATGAGATGTGGGAGCCATGAGGAGATAGTGAAGGATTTAGAAATACAGATCAGGAAATACCATTGAGGGTTCTGGAGTGTGTAAGGAACTAGGAATGAAGCCCTGGGTTTCATACCCAGCACTTCATAAACCAAGCATGATGTCTCATACTTGTAATTCCAGAACTCAGGAGGTGGGAAAAACCATCAGAAAGAGGACATATCAGACCCAATAGATAAGTTAATACTCTATAATGGACTCAGCACTAAGGGTTTATTTTGGCTTTTCATATTTCATTTTGTGTTATGTTTTGTAGGAATGTAAGGAGCTATACCCATAAGGTCTCACTAACATGACTGCCTAAACATGAGATGAACAAGGACATTAATAAATATGCTAAAGTAGATGGAATGGGGGAAGGACCACAAGGCTTCAACCATACACAGAGAACTACAGGCAACTAAGGAATGCTGAGAGTAGGAGAAAAAGTCTTTCTCAGGGAAGAGCACAGTAATTGGTTAACCAATACCAAATTATTGGACATGAAAACATATGAAAAAATAACATTATCTAGACTGAGCCAAGTATACATGCAATATCTGTCTGTCTGTCTATCTATCTATCTATCTATCTATCTATCTATCTATCTATCTATATGTATGTATGTATTACATATACACACATACTTGCCTCCAGTGAAGGCTTTCTCATTATTGTACTAGACATTGTTATAGTGCTAAATTTCCCAGGTGAACCCTACCTTGTCCCAATCCTAGTGTACTTGAAGGTGAGAAAGATGTATATTTAAGCATACCACAGTGGCACACACGTACACTGTTCCATCTCTCTAGGCACTTATAGTGTTTACAAAAACAGAAGCATGCCTGTTAACTATCCCAAGCAATTAACAATTATGGCTAACTTTCCAAGGATAACCAATCTTATTCCAATGAATAACACTTTCCAACCCATGATAGTACAGAAAATGGTTGATTTGCCTGCAAAGGACCATATACTCAATCACAGAATCCTTGGCAGGTAAGAAAATGGTCGAAGGCACACCTCTGCTGGTTACTTTTCTTTTTAAATTTGTGTTCTTTGATTTGCGAGCTTATCCTTATCTCCTGAATGTGATTGAATTTTTTTGAACAATGTCTTTACCACTGAATGGCCTTTCCCCCCACATCCATCTACTTTCTCTTAGGCATAGTGAGAATTTTGGTTTCCTTAAAAACACAGAAATATTATAAGAATGTTTTCCTTTTAATACAAGGTGTGGGATATGGGGCTGCTTTGGACTGTCCACAACATCTGACTATGATTTGCCTCGTGCTTTGTCAGGGGTAGTGGTTTTGCCAGCTGCAGATAGTTTCTGCAATTGTGTGACATTTGGGATTCTGGAGACTTTTCAGAAGGCATACTAGGGCTCCAAGAGGTGAGGTTGTTGTTCACAGTTTCTGAAGTAGTCCTTCGCAAAGAAGAAACCAGAAGAAGTTAGACATCCTGATAGAGAAGATCAAATTTGCCCCAAGGAACTTGGTGTCTCTAGTCAATAGGAAGTAATTTAATGACTCCTAAGTTTATTCAGCTTCCTCTTACTTTTCTTCTCCATCCCTTTTTTCCCTCTTTTATTTAGTGTTCAGGGGGTTGAAAGGGTAGAAGCAAAGGGATGGAGAAAGGTGAGAGAAAGAAGAACCTACGAAGTTGCCAAAGACCAGCTACACCTAGGATTATTTTTTTTAAACAAATACAGAAATGTTGTTCAATTTAAAGTCAAGGTGGACCTCAAAATATTCCACACTTGCCTCAAAAAATAACTATAGACA
The DNA here is from genome assembly GCF_021556685.1 of Rattus norvegicus. NCBI lineage: Eukaryota > Metazoa > Chordata > Mammalia > Rodentia > Muridae > Rattus > Rattus norvegicus. The sequence continues at coordinate 140,673,743 of NC_141554.1, forward strand.
GGTTCAAACCTAACAAATAAAAAACTATGGCTCATTACAATATATGACTTCCTATTGACTTTACCAGAGGAAAACAAAAGAAATAACCAAAGAATTTCTTATTTTTAACATATAAAAATATTTACTAATCTTTTGAGAGTACCAAAAACTTAAGGGAAACTTTTAAAGAGGTTCTGAGTGGGAAAATGTCTTATTTTGGCCTATTACCAGATAAATTACCAAACCAGTTGAGAAATGTCTAAAGATTCATGCTACCTTTTGAATAGACTGTGTTCTTAGCACATAGTGAGCCCTAAGGGCTACACAGAGAGCAAAATCATCGGCAAATAACTACAGAACTGGGATGCAGAACTCACTAAGCACTCAACTTGCACTGGACAATGTGATTACTGAACTGGGAGCAGCGAAGGAGGTTCTGAAGCAAAGTGCAAAGGGATGTTCCCTTTTGTAGATAACAAGGAAGCTACTTCCAAGCTATGGCCAGGTTCTATTAGTACGAATATTTATACAGTATTCAATCCAACCCACAATGCTAAGTGCTTTGAACACAAAGTTGAGCCACACAGAGCCTGACTTTAAGGTGCAGCACCCACAATATAATCTTAGTTGTCCTGAGAAGAAATCTTAGAAGGTAGATAGTATTTCCAATTTAATAATATTGGGTCTGAGATTCAAAGAACACTGCTACGTGCTTGCTCTCTTAGCTATTTCTCTACAGTGTCTTGAGTTGGAATACAAAAACAGAGGAGGTTGATAGGACTGGGTATTCCTTTCCAGAATGGGTAGGGCTATTTTCAGAATCAAGGAAGACCTTTATGGAGGAATAAATATATCTTTGTGCTGAAAGCCTGGGCAGGACCTGGATACGTGGAGACTGAGTCAAAGGAAAGATACAAGTGTTCTAGAGAAAGAAAGAGTGTGATAGAGGCACAGTGTCCTGGAGAACTGGGAAAAGGGCTCAGGCAACACTTGGGCTGGACTAAGTGGGAAGAAGCCAAAGGCTACATTGGAAAGGTAGGCTAGGATGGAATTGAATAGAGGGGCTTGAATAATGAGTCACAAATGAAGAAAGGAATGAATATGCTTCCTAGCAGTTGCTCAGTACAGATGATCTTTCAATCTTGGAACTGAAATCTTAGAAAGTGCTTTCCCCTGTCCCCCTCTCTATCCCCAGACAAGGACGAAGAAGATTTCAGAATGAACCATGTCATGGTAGGATTGCAATAGAGTGGTATGTGTGTGTGTGTGTGGGGTGTGTGTGTGTGTGTGTGTGTGTGTGTGTGTAGACTGATTCAGAAGCCATGGGCTGTATATGTAGAAGCTAGGGCCAAGAGCTATATTTCTTCAGAGAAGAGATGACCATTGTGAACCTGCTTTTGTTCTTCGTATGTATGTGTTTGGTGCATGCAGGCATCACACGTTTGCCCACATAGAGATACATGTGGGGGCAGCACATGCATTCAAATGCAAATGGAGGCCCAAGATTGTCAGAAGTCATTCTAAATCATTCTTCCGTTTTATCCCTTGAGGCAGGCTCTCTCAGTCAAATTGAGAACTCAGCCATATGCTTAGTCTGTCTAGCCAGCTTGCTCTGGGAATCTTCAGTGTCTGTCTTTTGAATCTGGAATTGCAGGTGGGTTGCCATGCCACTTGTCATTTTACATGGGCTCTGGAGATCTTAACTCTGGTTCAGACTTCTGTGGCAGGTGCTTTAACCAGTGATCCATCTCTCCAACCCTGAACCTCCTCTATCCTCATTACAATCCATGGAAATTGGAACTGAATTAAAGATACAACTTGACTTAAAATTGCCTTAAAGCACCACTCCATGGCTTTTTGTTTGCCTATAACCAGAAAGGCCATCTATTTTTGTGAGCAAAACTAACATTTGGCAATTAAATGTTGCATTTTAAATCTCTCCGTGCTAAATGGATGTTGGTATCTATTTTATGGTTAAATGTGAGACACATGTGGTAATAAACACCTATGCATGTAGTGTCCCTGTAGATATAAACAGCAAGCTCTTAAGAGCAATTTCCATATTGCATAATGAGTATCAGCAGATGGAATTCATTTCTAGATTATACAAATTTTGGTTACGCTAGAAACATCAGCCTTAACACATTTGTATTGGAAAAGAACATTTTAAAACAGAGGTATTAACAAATCGGAGATGAAATGGGCACATCTGGAGATGACTCATTCTGAGTTGAAAAAAATAATTTCCTTAAAAGCATCCATTCTCCAAACTCCCAGCAGAATTAGGGCCTTTGACTTGGGCCTTCCTTTTTTCTCAGCATGAGCTTCACTGCCTTCACTACCTTGATTTACTAAGTAGAATTAGATACACAGTGTAGGTCTGAGAGCCTGGTGTTTAGTCCCATGACCAATTGCTTAAAGTGATTCACCATTTCTTGCTGGTCCTTGGCCATTTTTCTATTGCTATAGCTAGTGTACTCAATTTTATTACTTAGAAGCAGGATATATTTTTGTTGGATTTTAAGAGTTCTTATATAAAGAACTGAAAAAAAATCATAGAAAATATAGTTCTCCTGTGTCTCAATCTTAAACCTACCTACTGTGAAAGTCTATGATTTTACTGTTTAGCTTTATAAAGCTACACATATGTGTATGGCATAAGTATCCCGAGAGAATTTTGAAGAATGAAAAGGGATGAGACATTTCTTTCTTTTTGTCTTTAAACCAACATCTTGGTTGACCATAATATTTTTGTTTCTTTGATGTGTATTTGTATTACCTTATAAATCTACAAGTGAGAATGGTTTCTCTGACAAAAGGCAATACCGAATGTCATTTAAAATAGGAAATTAATTCCAGAACTTATTTTTGAGGCACAGCTGTTTTTTTTTAAATGCCATGAATGATACCAATAGAGAGTTTAAACATCACAGTAGACTTTAGCAAGCCACTCACACTCAGCCACGGTGCTTTGTACATTTGAGCTTAGCTACTTTGCTCAGTGTTCTGATAGGTATTTTACAGAGCTAATTAGAGTATGTCACCAGGAACCCTAGCAACACTAGCCTATTTAGAACAAAGCAGACCAACAAAAACAAACAAAGCAAACGGAGGCCCTATGATTTCAGTGGCAAGCTAACAAACTGCATGCTCTGATATTTAAACATCCCTATCTTTTGTGCTGGCATATACCAGTGATCTGTACTAAGGCAGTGTGGCAGTAGGTTTGAGAATGGTAGGCTATTTCTGCTAAGATAGAAAATGAAACCTCATGTGGATAGTTAAGTGCTTCCTATGTGGTTCTAAAAGGCTGGGGGTGTTGTAATGGCAAGGAAAGGACTTGCTGTAGGTCTACTGCCAATTCACATGTTCTTTGCTAAAAGCCACAAAAAAAGGGTTGTGGAGGAGAACTTGTTTTTAAATATGAGGTTGAGACTGGAAAAAAGTCACTTTACACTTTTACATTAATCTTGCCAGAAGATGGGCTAGTACAAAGTAATTCATACATTCTTGTTAGATGCATATAGAATGTACTCTAGAACAGACTGGCTAGGTGTAAAACAGCCTCAATAAATGTAAAGCATAAAGTGTATTGTCTACAGAGCTTGGTAGCAACACACAGCTTCAATGTTAGTTACTTGGGAAGTTGAGGCTAATGGATCCTGAGTTAGGGTCCAGACTAGAAAACAGCAAGATTCTATCTCAAAATAAAATTTGGAAAGGGTTAGGGATGTAGCTCTGTGGTAGTGTGTTTGCCTGGCATGCTCAAGGCCCTGGGTTTAGTCCTCAGTACGGAAAAGTAAAGAACAGCAACAACAAACACAAGGGATTCCGCCAAGCACCATGGGAAGAAGGACCCCAGGAATTCCTAACAGAGATTGTTGCTTGTCAAAGTCACCAACATCTAGAATTACCCAGCACAATCCAGGGAGCAATCTAGAGAGAGGACAATGGAAAAGATTCTGAGAGCAATTAAAATGAAAATACAACATAGAAACATTTACCAGATATAGGTAAAGCAGTGCTTTGAGGGAGGCTTAGAGTTATAGTCAACTACATTGATTATGAAGATCTCACAGTCATACATTAATTTTCCACCTGGCTCAAAGGTAGGAAAACCCAGGGAGCTCAGCCCTTAGCACAGCCTCCAGGCTCAAGCACTAGGGCATAAATGTTTGCCGTCTCCTGACTGTGACATCTGACTCTCACAAGTACATGCCACTGCAATACCAACATAGCCTAGCTAGTTAAGAGTACCAGATGTGAAGCTAAAATGAAAATACAGCACTTCAACTAGCTACTGGAACATCCAGGTCCTTAAAGCAATCCGTTTCCTGTAATATTCAAATGACCAAGAGAAAGTGCTTTGGAAAATATGAAATTGTTTTACAAATGGAACAAGTATAAATATTTATATAACAGACGCACATAGCACAATTATTGAAATGAGAAAAGATTAATCATTGGAAAAACCAACAGAGCTTCATGTGATGTATTTTTCAAATTCAATACCCTTCCTAACCTTGCCCTTTTCATTTGTTTCTCGGGGCAGACTTGTTTTCATTAGAACTTTGGTAACATGGGCTGCTGGGAAACTAGCCAGACCTCAACCTCTATTCCTTTTTCTTTTCAGAATAGGACACGTATTTTATATCTGAAGATTCATTTGGAAGCCATTTAGGTCATCATTTGGATAGGCTTATTTTAATTCGAGTCCTACTGGTGTTTGTCTTTGGAAATAGAACAGATGTGGATGGTAGGGTGGATTCATGCACATTGAAACAGCCCTTTTCCAAGAACTGTAAATCCTCTGATTTCTAAAACATTAGAGATGAACTGATAAACCCTTTCATGGGTACCTGGTGACCTAGGTGGCGCCATCCATATTAATTTAAATGATGCAGTGATGGATTTTAGTTTCTCTATCTCTAAAATGTTCTCATTTGTGTCCTTGATTGTGTTTGCTTTTCAATATGCTACACTTCTTTGTATAGTATCAGCTGTAAGACAGCAATAATAATGACAGCATCTACCCTACAGCCTTGTTGAGAGATCTGATTTACATAAAGTGCTTAAAATCATGCAGTAAGTATTCCAGGATGTGAGCTACTGGGCTGGCAAGATGGCTCATTGTGTCAAGGTGCTTGCCACCAAGCCTGATGACTTGAGTTCAATTCCCTAGAAAAGCAGTTCTCAACCTCTGGGTTGCTACCCTTTGGTAAACGTCTATCCCTTCTACATTACAACTTACACAGTAGCAAAATTACAGTTACAGAGTAGCAACAAAACAATATTATGGTTGTGGGTCACCACAACATGAGGGACTGTATGAAAGGGTCCCAGCATAAGGAAGAGTAAAGACCACTGAGCTAGACTTACATAGAGGAAAGAGAGAGAGCTGACTTCAGCAAATTGTCTTCTGACCTCCAAATGTGTCTATATTCTCCTATTCTCTCTCTCTCTCTCTCTCTCTCTCTCTCTCTCTCTCTCTCTCTCTCTCTCTCTCTCTCTCTCTCTCTCTCTCTCTCTCTCTCCCCTACGCGTACACACACACAATGAATAAATATATTAAGACTTCTAAAAAATAAACTGTGATCTATTGTTATGCTTAACCTAGCATGTTAACCCAGCCTTCATGTTCTGTCTGCTGACTAACTTTGACGTCTGCTCATCTTCCAAAGTAGGAACACTGACTTTTTTCTTGCTTATTCTTTCTTTGCTATTTTACCACATCTGAATAAGTAGGCCCTATTTGTACTTCCTACTTCTACATCTTCATTTCCTCTCCAGAGTGAGCTTTCTAACGTGCAATCCTGGCCACTGCTTTTTTTCTTATCACTTGTATTCTCTCACCACCTTCTCATCATCCAGGCACACACACAGACACAGGCAGGCACCCCCACACACTCACGCATGAGCACACATACACACACTCTTAAACTTTTGCACCAGCAAACCACAGTAGCATTCAGTCTTGTGGTTCTGTTCCCTTGCAGTGTTATGTTGATCCTATATAGTGTTATGTTGCAAAGGATTTGAAGACTCTGACCTCAGTGGAATGGTCAGAAGAATGCTGTCTTCCATGGGGAGAGGGACAGGAAGGGGCTAATAGGTAGATAACATACTTACTTCAAATGTGTAGGACCTAGGGGTTGGGGATTTAGCTCAGTGGTAGAGCGCTTGCCTAGGAAGCGCAAGGCCCTGGGTTCGGTCCCCAGCTCCAAAAAAAAAAAAAAAAAAAAAAAAAAAAAGACAAATATGTAGGACCTGCCAAAGGATCAAGGCCAAATTCACTGACAGGACCAGGATGGCCCTCATGCTACACTCTCTAGCAAATCTTCCCGTTTTATTTCTAACTTCCTTCTGTTCCAGCTATACCACAGAAAAACTCCAAACTCTTGCTTGTCTCCATGCCTTTACTCATACCTGCCTGCCAGGTTTCTCCACATTTCACCTAATGCCATATGTTGTTTCAAACTCAGCTTGCTTGACCATTCCAGTATGGGTTTGCAGCTTTTCCTTTGTGTTTATATAACCCCCTGTGCATGCTACAGTAAGTACTTGAACAGCACGCAGTAGTCTAATTTTCTGGCTAGGTATGTATACCTTTTTCTGTTGTCCTCTTTTCTTCCCACAGTCCCAACCAAATGATATTGGGACCAAGCAGGTATTGTGTCCATTCATCATTTGCATGGTCAGGACCATGTAACGGACCCTAATTGAGCACTAATTATGAGCTAGGCCCTGGGAGTTACCTGACCTCAAGCTGCCAGGAAGAATATTAACAAAGCACTCTGCCTAGGGTGAAGCTTCTTGGGAGGGAGAGGTGCCTCTGAAGTGAATTTAAAAGATGCAGAAGGGGAAATAATTATGGGCTAAGAGATCAGTCTGTACAGAATATTAATGGTCACTTCTTATTGAAACCTATCAAAGAAAAGACACTCGACTAAGTGTTTTATGTGTGTTACAGAGGACTTTACAAAGTTCCAGACAGGCTTCAAAGACTAAAATGGCATTTTGTGAAAACGGTAAAGTAGCTGGACTACAAGGTGGGGTAGGGGTTAATGGGAGTCAGGACTGCCGAAGGTTTGAGCCATATGAGGAAGGATAGGTTCCAGTATTTGGCCTCACTGTCACTCATCCCTTCCTGGAATCTAGGGAGAGCATGGAGGACAGCTTTTCAGCTCTTAGCTGGATACTGAGAAGATTCTAACCTCTCCTTGACAGAAGGCATCCCTACTTTACTCCTTAACTAAACCTGCTTCCAAGTTCCCCTTTTAGCAATTTTAAGCTAAATTAGGGCTTCTGTTTTTAAGCTTAGAAAGGGCTAGAATACAATATGCATGACTCCACAGATACTGCCAAAATCATCATCACTGTCCATTTCCCCACAGTTTATCTTCCTTGCTCCAGACGTCATTCCAGATGAAGTGATATGTGGGGTAGAAGTAAAGACAGAACAGAAAGAAAACAATAGAGAGAAAAATTCATGGCTCTACAATCTAAAAATCTATGACTCAGAAAGTAGCGTCTCAGATGTAGACTAAGAATGTTCCTGAACTTGTAAACTAACAATCACAAAGTCCCTGTGCTTCTTTTCATTGTAGATTTAGTCTTTCAGTGTTGTGTGTCTCAGACAAGTTCAGAAATCGACAGGAGCAGAGTGTGGCCATGCAGCTACGTGTGTATGTGGAAAATGGGCAGTTACTTGACCACCCTGGGGGAGAACCTCATTTCTTAGTTTCCTTAGTTGGTGCGGTATGTGAGTGTGAGTATTGGTGGCTTACATGAGTGTGAGCAGTGCATTGCCTCCCTGCACAAACAAGAAAGAAATGTTGAGCAGAAGAGTGGGGGTGTGTTCCAAATTTAACTTTCTTTCCAACCTCTACCCATATGGTTGATGGTTTTTTTTTTAAATGATCACCAAGCCAACAAAGTGTAATTTGATATTAGGAGTCCCAGTCTCTGTGAAACCAAAGCTAATAGCAGCACACAGGATCAACATTTGTCCTAATGCCCTTTGATAGAGGCTAAACTCTCCAAGTGGTCCTTGCCTCTCTGCCTCTGAGCTGACCTATCAAGACTCTCATCCAGATTGGGGATGGAGCTGATGAGATTTCTATTGGTTAAGTGAGACTTCAGAAGGAGTCTGTCAAACTCAATAAGGAACAAAGAGCATTGGGAAAGAACAAGTTTAGGGATCTGGTTAGCAGTCTCAGAGCTACGTAAGTTTCCAAGCCTAGGATTCCTAGGAGTCAAAGTGACTAAAAATGAGAAGCTCTTTCATTTGTTAGCATAATTTTGAAAGACAGGAACTTCTCTCTATGGCGGAAAGAACTACTGCTTTAAGCTAAGAACCCTGAAGGATAAAAGAAGGGTGAAGCAGAGAAAATACATCTTTCCAACACACCTCCTCAGTGCAGTGGTATGCTAGTAAATACTTAACAACGGGCTCTCAAAACAAGAAGTATGCATGTCCTCTATTTGAAGTTTCATTGGAATGAAGGACAGCAAATGATTTATAGATAGAATATATGATACTATTTATAATAAGTTTCATATAGGGAATGGTTTTTACAGAATGCTTTCATTGACCTCTCCTTTGCCAGAAGTTTGCATCTATGACTACATTATACTGCAACTGATTATCAAATACATTTCTACAGGAATGTGAGTTGCTAGACTGGTTTACATTAGGGAAGCTCTCGGAAGTGAAGAAACAAAGTATCAGTGGGACTTCATTACATCTGTGACCAGAGGGAGATATTTACTATTAGATAATAGGTTTCTAATTTGGGGAGAATATTCTGGAAAAAAGTGTTCTGTTCATGATGATGTGATAACTACCCCTAGAAACACAATTAGAAGTGCAGGTTAGACTGAACTGAGAATAGGACCCCCGTTGAAGGAATCAGAGAAAGAACTGGAAGAGCTTGAAGGGGCTCGAGACCCCATATGTACAACCATGCCAAGCAACCAGAGCTTCCAGGGACTAAGCCACTACCTAAAGACTATGCATGGACTGACCCTGGACTCTGACCTCATAGGTAGCAATGAATATCCTAGTAAGAGCACCAGTGGAAGGGGAAGCCCTGGGTCCTGCTAAGACTGAACCCCCAGTGAACTAGACTGTTGGGGGGAGGGTGGCAATGGGGGGAGGGTTGGGAGGGGAACACCCATAAGGAAGGGGAGGGGGGAGGGGGATGTTTGCCCGGAAACCAAAGAATTATTATTAAGTATTAAATAAATTAAAAAAAAAAGAAGTGCAGGTTAGACCACTCACATTTCCCCCATCGCTCCCTTACAGCTAAATTCTAGGCAATCAACACAACAGTAACTCAAGCCCTGCCTTACTGTGTTTGTTGATTTCTAAAGGAGTAACTACTGCTGTCACGGTCACCATCAAGCTGCGAATGTGCTGTCACTTGGGCAAAGCATACAGGATTTCTGCCTCACACACACAACAGACATAGTTAGACAATGGGACAGTGTAATTAGCATAGGATGACTTTGGAGAATCATCCTTCTTTGACTAGAATTTATTTTATTACAGATTTATAACATTTACTCTCTATTGATGAGAGATGTATCTAACCGGCTCACAGAAATTCTGAAGTCCTAACAATTGGCTTGTATGATACGTGTCGCACAATTCAAGCAGACCACGGTCTCATCCTATTCAGACTGCTTTTGAGTAGATCCCACCAAGGTAAGGAGGGATGGCAAGCAGACATACACATGGACAAGCTTCTTTTCCCTGCTCAAAATGCACCCCGCTACTCTGCTCTTTATTGCTGATCTGTAAGAAGATAACAGAAACTGAAAGTCAGCACTTAAACTTTTATAGCATCTCGACAGATACTTTGGTCTGTTGAATCTCTTAATTAAAAATTGTGGTTTATCTTTGGCGGACCTCTTTGTTATTTCCTTTTTCTAGTAATGTATCTTTATTATATTCTACAAAAGTATTGGTCCATGATTGCTTTGGTAGAGGGAGTTCTGGATCATAGATTGCTTGAGATACACTACTTTATTCTCTGGGACCGAAAGCAGATTGGAGCGGGCAGTGTAGGAAATGAGCGTGAACCAGATAATCTAGATCTTGATAGTTCAGCCATTTAGGCTAATTGCCTGAGGCTGGGGTGGAGGGGCTCTATTCCAAGTCTGTCTTCTAACACAAGGGCAAGAAGGCCACAAGAGTGTAGATAATGAGGAAGAAGTAAGATCTGTAAGATCTCATAGAAGAAAGCAATTCCACAGGCTGCGAGTGACAGAAGATGCCGACATGATTTTCTGGTAAAATCTGTGCTGTTCTTAAGGAGCCATTTGCTTAGAAAAATAGTTACAGAAAATTGTAATTGGTGACACGTGCTCAAATACAAATAAGCAGGGATTCTGTTCTCTATTCTTTCCTCCCTCTAGGTTGAAAAGCCATTTTGTTCTACCATCATTTGCTTTTCCTCTACTTACATATAGCCATGCCACCTCAGAGCTTTTCAATGTCTTGGAAATGGAGATTTGACAGAGGTATTAATCCACACTCACTTTATACCCATTAGACTAATCTTCCAAATACATTTTGTTTAATGAATACTACACACACTCCCCTATAGTCAAGAGCTGATTGTTTCCTACTGCAAGTCATTCCTTCCACCGAGGAATTGCTGAGAGGGTAGGAGAGTTCATCAGTCAAAGTATTACTCCTTATAAATTCCATGCGTCGCCTCTGGTTCTACACTCATCATCTTCCACGTGTCTGACTGCTAAACCGTGGATGACGTCCACATGTCCCCAGTCCTCATCTTGTGTAGACTGAACACTGATACTTAATTCCACTGTCTTCCCGTTGTCACTGCTCAAATTCTTCCTTGTACTTCACACCCTTCTCTTGATGCTCTTTCCTCATAGTTGCTCACTTAGTGCCTGTCCTGACTTGCCTACTTGACCGAGTCCCCTACACCTATGTGGAGTACAGTGATCTCTTCTCCCAGGCCTTACAGGTCCAGTTCTAGGAAGCTAGAGCAGTCTTGGAAGGAGGAGTCAGTTCATAAGACAGTGAGAGTGGGAACACTTTGCTACCCTGACAAATATGGGGTGAAAGCAAGGAAATGTGAAAACAAAATATTGCATGTGGGGTTTGGGATGTGGCTCAGTGGCAAGGTGCTTACTTATCAAGCGTGAATTCCCCAGTCCTGTAAAAAAAATCATACCAGCGCAGCGCTGCACATGGATAATTAAAATAACCAGTCACTTTGTGATACTGGGGATAAAACCCAGGACTTCCCACATGGTAGGTAAGCATTCTACCAGTGAGCTGTCTGCCTCTGGCCTGAAATGTTTATTAAATGAAACCTACTAAGCAGATGTGGGCGTTGGGGGTGGGAAGCTTCGTGACTAACAGCTGAGTCCTTAAGGTAAAAATGGGGGCAGAGGACTGAGCATAAACAGACTTTCCTAATTTGTAGCTCATTGATGGACTTGATCAGCAATATAATTACCAAGTAAATAAAAGTCGAGTAGAGGCTTTCCTCCAAATTCTGGTGTCTGGGATAGTCTGTGAGCAGGAGGAAATCTCATTAGCACCTTCAGGATAAAAAGTGTAGATATAGGATGAAAAAGACATGCTTGAAACTCTCCCAGGAGCTCATGGGTACTTGAGCAAATCACTTTACTCGGAAAGCCATCCTGAAGGTGCTAATGAGATTTCCCCCTGCTCTCACACACAGGCTGCCTGCAGATACACGCATTTGTAGGGCAACCTCCACTCTGTTTTCATGTACTTGGTAATTATATCACTGCTTAAGTCCACCCACAAGTTACAAATGAAGAGAGTCTATGCTAACACTCCCGTTCTTACCTTACAGGCTTAAAATCAGCCATGTACATTAGGATTTCTTTAAAAAAAAGATAAAAATCAGTATATTTGGAAATTATCAGAACTATGAATTTAAGAAAAGCTGACATGGTGGTTCACGTTTGTCAGCACAGCCCTTGAAAGGCTGAGGCACAGAGGATCGTCATGGGTTTGAGGTGAGTCTAGGCTACAGTATATAACTGTGTCTCAAAACAAACAAAACAAAACAAGACAAAAATGACCACCACCATCACAACAAACCAAACAAAAAGTCCATAAAATAAGAAAAAATCTAAATTGAGAAAAACTCAAAGATCACGTTATCAGATCACCATCTTTTTTTAAACATTAGCATTGATTTAAGTAGAAATGCACATCTTTCTTTCTGCTATCTTTTCCAGAATGTGGGAGCATTACAATTGATGCACTCCAATTCATTGTCCCAGATCCCTCAAGGATATTAGCCCACAGGAATCTCTTTCCTTCTGCTTGCCAGCACAGATAGAAGCTTCGACATTGTCACTTTCTACCTGGTTCTTCCTGTATTTATCTATAAGCTGAGGACTGTCGCTGGCTGTCCCCTTCCTTTCTATCTAAACTTACAAAGTTTAGTTGAGGCTGTCACTGAGTTGGTCAGCATTGTTTCCCACCTCCAGAGGAAAACAATTACAACCCAGGTAGCCAAATTTATAATTAACATTTTTAGTTGAAATATGATTACAAAATGTAATAATTTTAAGTTGTTCACAGGGGGAACACCATCATGGAGGCAGGGGGTGGGAATATGGGATGGGGGTTTTGGAGGGGAAACCAGGAAGGAGGATAATATTTGAAATGTAGATAAAGAAAATATCCAATAAAAAATGTAAAAATAAATAAATAAATATCCTTGATGTTGGTCTATGGTGGCCCACATCTTTAATTTTAGCATTCAAGAGGCAGAGGCAGGCAGATCTCTGAGTTCAAGACCAGCCTTGTCTACAGAGTTCCAAGGACAGCCAGGGCTGATACACAGAGAAAGACTGTCTTAAAAAAACAAAGCAAACAAGAAACCAATGAACCAACCAACTAAAAGAAAACAAAACCACAAAAAACAACCAAGCAAGCACCCACAATTTCCCTGGATATAAAGGCATCATAACCCAAGGGTCCTATGGCACAATATCACAATAGAGACCTGGAAAATCAAATGTCAGAATAATCTCATCCCAAATAACAAGCTCCTGAAAATACGACAAACTCTGGTGACTTTATAAAAAGATTTCGACTTTTCTTCTTCCCATCTATCATCAGCTTAGCTTTGGTAACTCCCTAGTCAATACTAAGACATTTGAAAGGCTCCTTTCTTGGTATATGTCTCAATTGTCAGGTAATATCACTGCTAAAGCTCACATCTAAGTCCTTCGTTGTAAGCCGGAGAAGCTGTACAAAGCTCTTAGGGAGAGTTGAGATTGGCTGTCTTGTCAATCTATTAGCAAGAAGCACCTGGTCTGTGTGTGGGAAGAGTGTTATTACAGTGAGCTTTGCTCCCTTCAGCTTCCCCAAGGTATTAACTCCCTAAAAGCAAAGACCTAGACATGAAAGCAGGCTGCTTATAGCTAAGAACGAGGTATAATAGAAAGCATCAAGGGCCCTTTCTTGACCCTCCCCAACAAGCTGTCCACCCCTGCCCTTACTGCCCTACTCCCACCAAAGAAAACAAACTAGAATTAGCTGTGATTTCTTCAAGATGTAGGCACTTACTACTGTTTCCACTCTGTGGGTATTTGCACAACTCAGCAGACATAGCTGTCATTGTTCAAATACTTTCTTATGTTAGACCACCCTGGGTTCAAAACAAGTTAAAGAGTAACTGAATGCCCCCTTTTTAGGAATGGAGGAGAGGATACATGTATGATGGACATTATTGGACAGAACATTTGGACCTTTTTCATTTTAGTTGGAGGCTTTTGGAAATAAAAGTTATTTAGAACCCAATAGTATACTAAATGATAGATTAGTTAAAATGGACACTCTGCTTTATCATTTTATAAAAGTTTCTATCCACCATCACATGCTGGGCAGGCATGTGATCAGCACTCTCACAAAGGCAGAAACTGAAGTTTTGTGGAGCTAAGGGATGCTGTCTAAAAGTTACCACATTGGGAAATAGCAGGTCCATTTTCCTTGACTCTGGACTACATGACGTTTTTAATGTTTGAAGCTTCAATGCCCTATGTATTGAGAATGTCCCCATTCTCATTAGATAAGACCCACTTCCTAGTAGAAAGATTGACTCCTTTTGCATTGAAACCATGTATTCAAATCCTCTTAAATACAAGATCTTGCCTAAGAGTTCCAAACATGGATTACTTAGCTAGAAGCAACATGTAACTTAAGTGTCAAAGGTTGCTCACACTTTGGAATTCATTTTGGGAAACTACTGTAGTGTTTGACTGAATTTGTTGCCAACTGGCAAATGTAGATAGATTATATTAGTGCTTCTAATGTATTTTGAGCACAGCACTGGACTCAACACGTCACCCATTACAACAACAGCCCCCGCCATTCGGTCCTCCAAAAGCTCTCTGTCTGCAGATGTCACCTGGGATAAAAGGCCTATCATAAATTTCCTTCGCTGGTTTTATTCCTTTCACAAGTCCAACCCATCAATGAATTTCTTAATACACAGTGCTTAGCAGCTCCGATTTGTGAGGATTTGACTTGACAGTTTAGAAGAATACATAATTGAAATGCCCATCCCTTTATTATGCCACAAGCTTGTTGGTTGTACTTGACCATTAAACAAAATGCATGGAAAAGAGACCGAGTGTGGTGGCACATGCCTGTGATCTTATGATTTGGGAAGTAGGTATAGAAAAATCAGAAATTCAGTGCAATTCTAGGTTGCCTAGTAAGTTGAAGACCAACCAGAGGTACATGAGTCCTTATCTTAAGAAAAAATAGAAGTAAAAATAAAAGTAAGTGGCTTTAAAATAGTTCCTAATCAATATTTATTTAAAGTTGTCATTTTACCTTTCAAATATAAACTAACTGCAGAGAAAGAATATCTGACACAGAACTATTGGTTCTACTGTTGAGAAATCCTGTAGCCACTTCTACAAGACTTCTAGGAGGAGGTAGGCTAACAAGATCAGTCACTACCTAACCCCAGAGAGAAGAATGGTAAAAGGAACCTGCATAGGCCTAGGTTTCATCTTGAGACTCGTGTAGCTAATGAGCAAAGAACAGGTTTCATTTGCAGTCCCTGCTTGTATAGCCAAGAGACTGGAAGTTCTTTAGAGCAAGCATTTTTAGAAGAAATATCTGTGAAGACAAAATACTGAATTGGTATTAATACTGGTTAAAGCTTTGAAATCAAGTTGACTAGGAAGAAGTCAGTGTATATAGCTACAGGCTAGTTGCTTGATTTAAGTGGTCTGTCATGTGTTTTGAATAAATAGACAAACAAGAAGCCAGTTCTGAATTTCGAGACAAGTTCTCATATGGCCCAGGCTCGTCTCCAACTTGCTGTGTAGCCTGTATAGTAGAAAATAACCTTGAATTTCTGATCGTGTCTCCGCCTCCCAAATGATAGGATGCTATGTATTGATTACTACAGTATTTATTACTAAGACAGTGCTGATTTACATCCATAGGCTCTTTGAGTTCCTATCAGCATCCACAGAAACAAAAGAACAGCACCCAAGCAGGCATCTGGTTTTGAGAGTTGGAGTACTGGACACTGAGCTCTATGTTTTACATGTATTGTTTGTTTTAAATGTCCACAATGCTCTATAATAAGACCTAATGTTACCCCCATTCTCAGATGTGGAATCAGGAGAGGAAAGAGGAAGTACATGAGTGGTGTGATTTGAAAGTTCACATGCCCCCCAAAATTCACCCTGAAACTCAATTCCCCATACAACTGTACTGTGGTCGTGGGAGTGGGCAGCTGATAGGGATGTGTGAGCTCTGCTCCCATGCTGCAGATTAGTCCCTTACAACAGGACTGGAGGGAGAATAGTAAACTTGCTCATTTTCCCCTTCCATCTCTTCTACCAGGTGACGGATCAGCATTTGCACCTTCCACCATCTAGGAAAGCATCGAGAAGGCCTCTGGCAGATGGCAGATGCTGACACTTTGATGTTATACTTCCTAGCTGCCAGAACTGTGAGAAATTAATTGCTGTTCTTTATAAATCATCCAGGCTAAAGTATTTGTTAACAGCAGCATAAATGGGCTAAGATACTCATCGAGAGGAATACATACTACTCTTGGCAAGCCATGGGGAAAGCCATGGGGAAAGATGTAACTGTGGTCGACGTATTGCTTTACAGCCATCTCACCCGAAAAATTAAGGCAACAATCAGAAGAGTAGAAACCCTGAAAATTGCTAATTTAATTTAGAAATAAGAATTGCGGCTGATTGGGCTTGGTGGCCCATATCTACAATGGCCGCTGAAGTAGGAGAATTTGGAGCAATTCAAGGCTACCCTGGGGTATGCTGTAAAACTTTGTCTCAACCCCAGAAACCAAATAAACCATCAAATCATCACTAACAAGCCCATTCCTGAACAAAATAAAATCTGCAAAACACAAAGGCAAAAAGATGGAATAAAAAAAGGAAAGGATGGAGGCAGGAACATTAAAATGAGGAGCATTTAACAAAATTTAGGATGAGTTTTAAAAGTGAATATATGGGGTTGGGGATTTAGCTCAGTGGTAGAGCGCTTGCCTAGCAAGCGCAAGGCCCTGGGTTCAGACCCCAGCTCCGAAAAAAAAAAAAAAGTGAATGTATGCCAGAAAGCTTGAACACACATAAAAAGTTCTTGGTGTATGAGTGTGCTGATGGCTAGGTGTAGGCAATTCTTTGTAAGAAGGCTGAGTTTCCTGATTGGAAATGTCAGAGTGCTTAAAATAGGGGAAATATATCACAGAAGAGAACAGAGAACCTGCTAGTTAGGTGGAAATACATAAAAAGGTATCCCCCAAAGACTCTTGTAAGAGTCTTGGCAGGAACCACAGCCAAAGAAATGATCACAGATTGTTGGCAGTAGATACGTCTGTAAGAATTGTTTAGGCATTGTCTTTCTGTTACAGATGGAGAAATTGACTCCTAAACACTGAAAGGGACTTTCATTAGGACACATGAGAGTTAGGAACAAAGCCCAAGAATAGAACTGTATTCCATGCAGTATATCAAGAGAAAAGAAGAAGCAAGCCAGGAAATCCAGCCAATAGGATCCCTCACTGGTTATGATGTAAAAGATCTGTTCAGGGACAAAAGGAAGACACAGGAGAACTGAACAGACTCTAAGCCATGCTCTTTATTCCCAAGTTGCCTTCTGGAGGAGGCAATTTGCAGTACTAAATGAAATGGTAAATGCACATCATGTTCCAAGTCAAGTTGACTAAGTAAATGGATGAAGATGAATCACCAGGACCACATGGCATCCACCCAGACTTTGGGTGAAATTATATAACAGCTAACCAATGTGTATAGCCTGTTGTTCCAAATAGCTATTGTGCCATGAGCGTGACAGATTGGCAATGAGTTCTTCTCCACAAGAAGTGTTTTAAAGGAGACCCAAGGAACCACAGGCTGGTAGAATCACTGATCAGGGTAGGCACATGTACTACTTTAGAGGCAGGGCACCATTTTCCCTGTAAATTAAATTAACTACCTTCTGCATAGTGTTTTCCAGTTTGCAAAGCCCTTAAGGTTAACCATACCCTACCAACTGACTAGAGTTCTTTGAGAGGATCAATGTGCATGTAAACAATGGGAAAGCCAAGGATGCCATCTAAGTACATTTGACAACGTCCTTGACAAGGATCCCTACCAAGCACTGCCTACGAAAATTAGGTCACTATAGAACATTTTTTAAAATGGACAGGGACAAGGCTTTCAGGTAGGAAATCCTGCTCTGAGCTGAGGACCAACGCTGCCACTAGTTAACATTTCGGTGAGTCGTCTGGAAAATCTTTATAATTTATATGGTCACAAGAGTTGCTAAATACAGGTTGGTAGGTTAAGACCCAAAGTGCTTCAGGTTTTGACTTTTTTTTCCAGATTATTGTATATTTATGTGGCATATACTAATTGAACAACTCTAAACATTTGACACAATTTGAGCATCCTGTTGGCTCTCAGGTGGTTTGAATTTTACAGTATTTTGGATTTGGGGCTTTCAGACAAGTATGTTTAATTTATAGCATAATACAAAACTCCTTTTTAATATTTTCATGGTTGTACTGAGGAGCAAAGAAAACAGTCGAGTAGACTTGTTTGAGAGTACTAGCCTCTGAAACCAGACTGCCTAGATGTCGATCCTGAATCTGCCGCCATGGAACTAGGAAATCACTCTAGAGTGTATCTTGAAAGCAGAGTTTCTTTCAATAATTCGAATAATTACATTCCATATAACCATTGTTTTTTTTTTTAAACTTTAAGAGGGAAGCTAACTATTATGGAGCACCTTGTAGTCGGTATTGTCAACTGTTCCCTCGATATGTTCCTGCAATAGACCCATGATCTTAGGGTATGATCCTCATTTAATGAGTGGAGTATTAGAAAGGAAGTGATAAGACTTAAGGAAATCTTTTCTAAGTCGTACTAACATGTAGGAAGAAGTCAAATATATGCTCACTCTGTAGCAAAACCTAACTTTCTTGTCCCTGAATCTTATGTGAAATGTACTGTGGGGGTCAGGTATGATTTAAGAAGGAAGAAAAGAGGCTTATCTTTATAGACATAAACATGGACACTGGTATGAAGATAGAAACCAGTATAGCATGTTTATGGGGTTCATGGGGCATAAATACAGCTTTTAAAGCCGAAGTAAAAGGTGTATATGTGGCTAATGGTAGGAAATATGGCCAGAAGGTTAGTTAGGGCTAGACTACAAGTCTCTCCGAATTCTGTGGAAGATCAGAGCATTATCTTCAAAGCAATGGGGACAGGACGAAGGCACCTGAGCAGGGAGAGTATATAAGATGCTTCAGAAAGATTAACATGTCATCTGTGCATGATGAATTGTTGGAAGCCGCTGTCTGGGTCTGTAATTCTGTGTTTGCTAATTTGTACACCTAAGGCTCACAATAAAAATACTTCTGCCTTAGCCTGGAATCCTGGACACTACTTAGGATTTGACTGCAGTATCCTATGCAGGAGGATGGGAGGAAGGAATGAGAGAAAGCAGTGACAGAAACAGAAAAAAAAGACAAACAATTAGCATGGATTTGGTGAGCAACTGCATATAAGAAACAAGGAAGAAAAAAGAACCAAAGACGACTTTACTTTAAGTCCCAGTGACCAAGAAAAGAGTGGCAGCATTAGGAAAAGAGAACTTATCAAAGGAGAACCAGTTAGAGATAGTCATTTCAGACATTTGATTTCTGACACTTCAAATCAGGGAAAATGGTGAGAAAATCAGATATAAAACATTAGTGACTGAATGGAGGTGTGGCCTGGTAACTTAGAAGAAAAATTGATGCTGATTGTAGTGATTTTATGTCATCTCTACAGTAGCAAAACAAACAAAAGAAGACGAAACAACCTAAATATCTACAAAAGGAAGTTGGATAAAAAATACAAGTGTGTGTGTGTGTGTGTGTGTGTGTGTGTGTGTGTGTGTGTGGTGGAGCATGCCTGCATTAAGGGTGTTGCAGGCAGGAGAATCAGCAGTTCAAGGTCATTCTCCGGTACATATTAAATATGCAGTTATCCGATATTGACTCAAAAAGCAAAATACAATCCAAGAAATGGAGGAGCCATGTCACCATGCCCTACCCATGAAAGGAGCTTGAGGACATTATATTAAGAGAATGAGAGAAGAGCATTCAGTGTACAATTCTGCTTTATACGAGTTATGAAGCAGCAAAACTCAGAGGCCTCAAAGGAAAATACCATTATCCAGCGCTGGGGAGTGTCTGGGAAAATGAAGCGGCGCTGTTGAATGGGCAGAGTGCTTTCGGCATGCAAGCTGGAAAATGCTGGACATCTGCTCTTGACCAAATTGAACCTAATTAATAATGCTTACAGTGCACATAAAATTTTGTTAAGAGGGAAGATTTTAATGAAAAAGAACTGATTCCAAGAAAACATTTAAAGAGGGAGAGTGGATACAATGTGTGTGTTCTCTCTAGAGAAAATGGAAGAAGAGGCTTAAAGTGAGACCTCTGGCTGGCAACCAGCTTTCAGGTCCAGATCAGGAGAGATAGCAGTCAGTCAAGGGAATGAGGCTATCAGAGAAACAGGAGGCCGGGGACAATAGCTTTCAAACAGAAGCAATGTGCTGAGGAGGAAAAGGCTTGGCAGTGAAACTCTATCCCATGTAGAGAAATCTCAATCCTTCTCTGAGCCTAGCTTTATTAGGAAGGATTTATAATGCAAGAATGAATGTCAGTATGAAGGGACTTAGAATCTCTGAGACAACAAATATGAGGAGATTTGTCGCTGCTATTGCTGCTGCTGCTTTTGCATTTCCTTATTGACTCCGGCTTCTCTGGTACTTCTCCTTTCTATTGCTAGTGTCTGTACGGAGCAGCACAGCAATATGTCATAGAGTGTATGTCGCTGCTGTATCAGACTGCTTTGAGAAAAGGAAATGGACATATTGTTTGAAGAAGGAAAGATCTTCCTTTACAGTTATTTAATTGTTGGTCTGCTTCCTTTTGTGTGGTGTTGGGGATTAAGCCTAGTACCTCACACAGGAGATGCAAGCACTGTACCCCACTACAACCCTAAGATTCATTGTAGGTTTGCACAAGATCCCCAAGACAGCAATTTCTTTGCATAACCGAGAAGGCTTAAGGACGGCTCCAATGGGAAAACAGAACCTAGCAATCATCTCAATTGACTTTTGGACAATGAAAAACAGGACAATGCCTTTCTGGTCTCCCCAGCATCAGTCACAGATGGGGGGGGGGTTGGTGTGGGAAATCTACCTGAAAGCTTCACCTTTTAAGAGTATCAACTGTCCTAGAAGAGTTCAGGGCCTTGTGTGCTGCAGTGATTTTTAGCAGTGGTCTAGACAGCAGTTGAGCTTTTAGGCTCTGAGAGCGCCAGCTTTTCAGTCAGTTACCTGCAAGGAAGCGCAGTTGGTTCTTCACTTTCATCATGCCGTCACCAGAGCTCCCGATGCACTCATCCTCATCATCACCACAGTCTCCACTCTCAAGTCCTTCCTCATCCAGGCTTTTATCCACAACTTTACCCTTGGGCACAGACATGGTTCTCAGGAGCTGAAAGAGAATAACAGGTCTATAGAAAGTCTCCATAATTGTTTTTCTGGTAGGGTGAGAAGAATGTGTCACCATGAAGTATACATCTTCTAACAACTGTGTTCCGTGGCTAGTACATAGGAGCATGCACGAGTAGCTCTAGCTATGAGGGAGGTTAAAGCAAGAAAATGGCTTGGGTTCAGAGTTCAACACGAGTTTGGGTAACCTAGCAAGACTCCATTAAAAACCATCTTCAGATTTAACTATGTGCAAATTGCTTATATATTTTAGAGCTTCATACTTCTGGACAATTTCACAGCATTTGTCATGATTCCCTATACTGCTGTAAACCGCACCGAAGTCCGAGTATATATCACAGTTTACATTTCGATAACACTGTATCTAAGTTCCTTGACAGGCTAAGCATATGTATAGTCTATTTGGACACCAAGATCAGGAAAACGTTTCCTATGAAAGTGTACTAGAATGGCATTTACCTTCATTATGGGCAAACAACACCTTTTTCTAATGGAATAAACACAGACTTACAATTGTCACATCCCATATTTTGACCAGTTGAAAAAAACTGTAAACAGTTCTCCCTTCTGCAGTTTCAGTAAGTAAGGTGCTTTTAAATCATTCTGCTTTATCATAGCTGATATACTTATTAAGGGACATGCTTCTTTTGATCTTTGGGGCATAGTGTTTTAGTCATGTGGCTTAGTTTTATGGAATTCCTTTCATCCTAATGTCTCTCCGCTGACAGACCCATACTGGCAGTGAATGAGGGTCCGTTTTATTTTCCTCGTTATCTCTGTCTCCAGGGCTTTGTGCCATTATCCTCAATTCCTGCTCCAATTGCTGTCTCATCAGCCATTTTTGGTCCTCTAGGTCCCACCCCTCCTTGTTCTTCAGTGAGAGCTACTGATGATTTTTTCTTGATTGGCAATTAGGCAAGACTTAGAATAAACATGGAGGAAAGTCTCTGGACATGCCTGTGAAGGATGTTCTAGATTAGGTTAGTAGAGGTGGAAAGATCTACCCTACCTGTGAATGCTACCCTCCCAAGGTTGGAGTCTCAGACTGAATAAAAAGAAGTCCCATTTGTGCTTTGGGACTGTGGATAAAGTGTGGCCAGCTGCCTCATGCTCTTGCCAACTCTTAGTCTTCTCCTGAAAGCTAGAGTTTTATTGTTAGCAATAAATATGAGTAGTTATTTTCCTCATGCTGATAGCCTCTCTTTGCTCTTTTTCAAGAGAATGATGTACAAACAGAGTTCCTTGACACGCGCATTGGTGTAGAGTTGAAGCAGACTTTGTGTACTTCCCATTTCATAACCCAAACTATTATGGAATCCAAAATCACAAATGATGAAAGGGGGCTAACTTTAGTTCACATCACTAATCTCCCAAGAGTTTCCTTGGGATGCACACTGACGTATAGCTGAGCCATAACAACTTTGTGCACTGTCAGTTCTTAGCCCAAACTAATAAGAAATTGCACTTAAGGGTTGAGGTTTCATAAATTCAGTAATTTCCACAGCTTCAGCAACAGTATTCTTAGGTGACTGCCACTTCTTTTCCTGAAAACATATGTAATGATGACTATGGTGACAACTGAATTTTAGTGTCAATACTTTTATTTATACAGTGGTACCAACAGTTTCCCTAGTCAGTGCTTTGGCAAATAGCAACACAGTAAAAACAACAAATAAAGTTTTAGTATTGTTGTGAAAGTAGTTTTAATCTTGTGGCCCTCTGGAGTTCAGGGACTTTTAGAGTCCATAGATCATTCCTTGAGAATGGTGAGTCCATGCTAGAACAAACATCACTATGGTTTAACTAAAACTTCAAATCTATCCTTAACCATTATTTCATATGGGAACATTGCTTTGACATAAGCCTTTTGTGTTAATTTTCAAGAATGCATCCTTTGTGTATAACACGGACTGTTTAGATTAGAATTTTTTTACATGAGGAGATTTTGTGTTTTTTTTTTTTTTTTTTTGAGCTGGGGACCGAACCCAGGGCCTTGCGCTTCCTAGGTAAGCGCTCTACCACTGAGCTAAATCCCCAGCCCCCAGATTTTGTGTTTAAGTATATATTTGTGAACTTGCTATTTTTAAGCACATCTGACATTTGAGCTTTTTATTAATACCTTCAGTAAACATTAACTGAACACAGTATGAACTGTTGTTCATTTCTGTCTATGGAAAGGCTTCCAGAGCTTCAATCCAAGTTCAAGTGCCCTTAATAAAGGTTTCTTGGCAGATGATCATTATAATTCTCCACCTCCATCTCCTGTGAGTGTTTCTTTTATCTCTACCCCCTTAAATGTCACTTTCTATATGTAATATAAGAAATATAATATGTATATTAAGGAACTATCTGGCATACAGTAGACACTCAATAAATGTGCTACTGAATGGAAGCAAAATGAAGTGGCATGGTAGACCTTTAAAGCCACTTCTATAACCAGATAGAAAAGGAAAAAGCCTCAAAGCCAGGATTAATTGTAGAAGAACTTAGAAATGGGTAGCAAAAAACCCCCTTTAAAAAACGATTTTTATTTTATGTATACGCACGAGTGTGTATGTGTGTCATGTGTATGCTTGGTGCCTGCAGATGCCAATAGATGGTTTCTAAAATCCTAGAATTGGAGTTATAGTGATTGTGGGTCATTGTGTTGGTGTTGAGAACTAGATTTGGGTCCTCTGAAAGAGTAGCGATTGCTCTTACCAAATGAGCCATTTCTTCAGCCCAGCTGAAACTGTTTTGGCTGACCCTGGCTAAGACCAGTAGCTTATTTAAGAGGCCATTTCTGACCCTTCATAAATGTTTCCAGTATTATTGGATAGCTCTGTTAAAGTAAGGTGAGACTTGAAAACAAGGCCTTAAAATTTTCCCAAGGAGGTAGCACTGTAGGTCTTAAATTATGTTCATTTTGGAGGGAAATCCAGCATGCAAAGGAGATTATGACAGGTTTCCTAGTAATTTCACATGGACAGCCACCACGGAGTCCAGTCCTCACACACTAACAAAACAAATTCAAACCAGGAGAACTATTGTTTTGAAAGAGAATGAAGAAGAGTGTTGAAAGAAAGACAATGGGTCTGGGAAAGAATTGCCAATAAATGGATGTGGATTTAGTGCAGCTTTGATTTTAGCTCAGAAATCCAATCAGATAATTCTATTTCACAATATGGCCCTTTTGTTCTCTCACTACTTATAATGTCTTTCAGATTTAACATTTACTCTATAAAAAGAAGATTGGGAGAGACCAGTACATAAGCACAGGTAACACAACGAGCTTAGTGTTGTTGATGAACTGTTTGTCATTTGCACAAGATAGTATCCTGTCAGCTTTTAAAAATAAGCCCTTGGCTCAGAATCGTGATTAGCAATGTCAAATATTAGTAAAACACAAATCTGACTGTTTCATCCACTGTCCACACAGCCAAGCTCTAAACCTGAAGCATCTGCTACACATGGATTCACATATGCAGAATGGAAAAGACCATTCACAGCCCAGCATTTTCTATAGCTGCTACCCTTTGTTGAGCTGTTTGAGCTACTGTTACCGTTGGCTAAGCATATTGTAAATATATATACTTATGCGTTGGATTTGACATAAGGTCTTGCTATGTATCCCAGATTTGGCCTCCAATTTGGGATTCTCCTACCTCCATCTCTGGAGTGCTGAGACACCACCATATCTAAGTCTTGATTTTATTTTACAATTTTTTTAATGTGTAAAGTACCATGTTATGCTTTTCATCTATCTTTTTTCCTTTGCCTTGTAAGACAGAATCTTACTACATAGTCCAGGTTGGCCTTGATCTCATAATCTTCTTGCTTCAGTCTAGGACTCTGCCATGTATCACAGAGTTTGATTCTTAAATATCCCCCACATGTTCATATAATAAAGGTTTAGTCTCCAGAAAAATGGCCTTATTGGGAGAGGACAGAACCTTAAGGAAGGGGGTGGGGACAAGTGGAAAGAAGTTAGATCACTGGGCTCGTGCCTTTGAAGAGGACATCGGGCTCTCAGCCTGTCCCTAACCTCCTAACTGGCTTCGGTGAAGTCGATGAGGCAGCTCCAGTACAATGTACTCATTGCCACGATATTCTGCTTCTCCACAAGCCCAAAAGCAATTGACCATGGACTGGAACCTGTGAAACCATGAGAGGAAAAAACCCGCTTCATCCTTACTAGTTAACTAGCTCAGGAATTTTTGTCATAGCAACAGAAAGCTGGTTAATACAACATATAAATGGAGAAGTAAAAAGAAAGAGTAACAAGGGAGAAGCCCTTTGTGTGTAAAACTCTGTACTTTTTGTGGGTTTTTTTTTAAACTAAGGCTTTAAATTGATGACTTTTATATAGTAAATCTTGAATTTTCCAATCTTGCATACTTGGATTGTAATCCTGGTTTTCTCAGCAATTAAGCATTTTATTTTCAGATAAGCTGCTTAATCTCCCTTAAACAAAATGTGAGAAACAGTGTTTGCCTCAGAGACGTTTTATAAGGCATAAATAAGAAAACTGTAGTATTTGAACTGTGGTAAAAACATACAGCAATTCAGGAATTTATCTAAATTCCCTTAACAGTTTTTCAGCATGAAATGTTTGCATTATGGCTGTGTCTGACTTTCTACACAGAGTTATTCTCATCAAGTGTATTCATCTTACTTCACATTTTCGATCATTTCTTTTAGTAGAATTGCTAGGTTAAAGAGTAAGTCTGTAGACAACCATGGGAGTGAGAATAAAACTTCTATAAAAGTCATCTAAGTTGCTAGTTGGAAATGAGGCTCCCTGGGCTGGGGATGTAGCTCAGTGAGTTCTAGAGGGTTTGGTAGGTGTGAGATCCTAAGCTGGATTCCTAACATTTCAAAGACAAAACACATCTGCATTTCTAAATACACCTGTCTTCCAGAATCTTGATGTGAGTGAATCCCAGATGAGGTACTTTTGTTGTTTGTGTTTGAGGGGTCAGGTTTTAGAATGTTCCCAGGCTGGTATCACATTTAAGAGTTCAAAGATATCCTCCTGCCTCAGCTTCCTAAGTAACTGAGATTTAAGGTTTTTTTTTTAAAGATTTATTTATTTATTTATTATATATGAGTACATTGTAGCTGCCTTCAGACACATCAGAAGAGGGCATCAGATCTCATCACAGATGGTTGTGAGCTACCATGTGGTTGCTGGGAATTGAACTCAGGACCTCTGGAAGAGCAGTCGGTGCTCCCAACCGTTGAGCCACCTCTCCAGCCCGAGATTTAAGGTTTATATCACACTCTAATAAAAGTTTCTCAGTATCACTCTACTTCTTAGAAACTCTGTGGAGCTGGCTTTGGACTTGAATTGTGCTAGCAAGATGTACATGATTTTGCTTGTTGGAATTCTTGTTATTACTCTTCATACCAGTTTGTGAAAAGAGTAGAACACAATGACATTTTTCTTTTCCCTGAGGTATGGCCATCATGACCTTTTGCCCTCATAGCTAATAAAAATCCCCTTCTAAGGAGAATGAAAAGCCTCTTCTACAAAGGTGATTGACTTCGTTTGATTAGAAAAGCAAATATTGAAAAGTAAGCATAGAAACAGGTCCTCAGGTTCATGCAATAAAAGGAAACACAACCCTGACATAATTATGTAAGAAAATTCGAAACATGGTACAGGAAAAAAAAAGGCTTTCTAGAGTATATCGATTTCATATTCTTAAATACATATCCACAAAGGGGCAGTGCACCATGGGACAACACAATTTGGTCAACGTTCTTTTCATGCTTGGTTGACAAGAGAACAAAGATCAGAATAATATACTTCTTGTTCTTACGGGGATCAAATATGCTGCAATGAGTCCCATGGGAGAAACCCCTCTTGATCTGTCTATATGGTACAGACAATGTGCCTCTTGTTACTGTTCTGACTGTAAGGGCAAGAGTCTTAGCAGCTTTACACTGGACTGAGCACATGTTCTCTCACATAGTCACAAAGTCCTTTGGAATGCTGTCCTCCAATTTGTGTGGCAGGGAAGACTGCCATCCCCATTTTCTTCATCAGGGGAGCACTCTGAGCCTCAGAATGTATATAAGACTAAGTTATTGGGTGAATGATAAGAATCTTGGTTAAAAAAAAGTCTAAATTACTAGTTAGGTAAAGATATCTATCACTGATTCATTCAGCTTCCCCTTTTCAATTTGGTTGCCTTGATTTCTGGTAACTTCCTACTCTATGACATTTTCTTAGAGGGTAAGTGTTAACTATAACTTGATGGCAAAGACTTTTACTATTGGGTTCCCACCCAATAGTAAAGAAGGTAAAGAAAGGGCAATAAAACTAGGTGTGGTGTATGCCCTAATTCAGGCAACCCAGCAGCAGACGTAATTGGATCTCTGTGATTTAGAGGCTTGCATGGTGTACTTAGGGTGTTCCAGGATAGCCAAGGCTTCATAGTGAGACCCCTGTTTCAAAAGTAAACAAAACAAGACAGGGCAATAAAGCTACGTTCTTTTTCTTTTCTTTTCTTTTCTTTTCTTTTCTTTTCTTTTCCTTTCTTTTCTTTTTTTCGGAGCTGGGGACCGAACCCAGGGCCTTGCGCTTGCTAGGCAAGTGCTCTACCACTGAGCTAAATCCCCAACCCCAAGGCTACGTTCTTAATGATACCGAATGCCTCTGTCTTGCTTTCCATCTCCAGTGTCTTACATAACCAAACCGTCTCATCGTGAATGGGTTTGTTTTGATAAGCTTTGGCTAGCAGGTTAGGATGGAATCAATAATACCATTCCTGTTGCTACAAAGCTAAGAGTTTTCATTTACAAAATAATAAAGGACAAGCAACAAAATAGAGACGGTCAGTATGGGGTTTGGTACATAGTTTGGGTATCTAGCTGATGTCTCTTTGGCTACTCACAGACCTTCTTCTAGGCCTTTTTAGGTGGGGAACCCAGGTTACATTTTAAAGCCATTAAGCTGGGCTCACAAAACTGATTTGGAATTGTTTGGGTGCTTAGCTGCAAGGAATGGTTTGGGGGCACAGCTCTCCATGTCCACAGTAATGTAAACATACGCTTTACTGTTTGAATTTGAGTAGCATAAGCTAATGAGAAACAAATGTGGTAACTCCAACGAATCCTGGACTTTTTGGAATGCCAGTACGATTTACACATTGTGTTCACCCATAAGGCCTTGAATGTGACCCCTGCTTTGCCTGCACACTTTCTTTGAACAAATGCACCAAACCACAGCCACAAGTAATTGGAAACAATTGGAAACTCTGCACTTTTGAGATGAAGCCAGAACCTCAAATGCACAAGGTTAGAATTAATGGCTATATGTGTACTTTACACACCAAGGAGGCCATGCTGCAGAGCAGTTAAGAGTGTGAGCTTTGGAACGTAACCAGCATGGATTTAAATCTCTACCCAGCCGGTTTACTACCTGTGTGACACTGTATGAGTCACTTGCCCTTGCTGAGCTTCAACTTTCTTACCTGTAAAAATGGGGGCTAATACTATTAAGTCTATAAAAAATACAAGTACCAGCATTTACATTTCCGATTTCTGTGGATGTTTCTCTCACAGAATTTTCTTCAATTTGCAGTTATATATTTCCCTGTTGCATCTATAGTAGGCTAAAGAAGTGATGCAGTCTGCCTTGATTACCCGAGGCTAGTATGGCATTTGCCACAAAGTAAGGTGTTATTCAATTAGGTAGATGGATGAACATGGGAAAACACATACATTGTGCTTAGCGTATTTCCCGACAAGGCACTAAGTTCTCTGACATGTGAACTCTGCTGTGCAGGATAATGATAATGATCTCGAGAAAGAAGAGAAAGCAGAGGGAGAAGGGCCAGCAGCTTCCTCCACACCAACAGAGGTAAGGGCTTGTTGAATATGCCTTGTCAGAAAGGTCAAGTAAAGCGCTATGGCTGCACAACTAGGTACCAGAAAATCATCTGGGTTGGTTTTTTTCAAGTGTGAGAAAACCCACTTGAATGTCCCCAGTAAGGTAAGGAAAGGTCTGTGCACCAAGAAGTACTCAAGGATGTTTAGTTGAGGGAAAAGCAGGGGGACTGCCTGCTACAGGCTGTGCTTGAATAGGTGCCCCTTGCTGGAACTCTTCCACACCCATCTCTCAGCCTTCACATCTATTCCTCCTGCCACTTCTCACATCCATGGGTCCCACTGCCTCTCGGTAAGGAAACACGGAACTGTATGAAGACAAGGCTCTCCAGTGAATAAATATCTATATAGCAAGACAAACTGGATTGGTAAAGAAGTGCTGAGGATGGGATCTATGGAATTCAAACCATTTGAGATGACTTCTCTTGAGGAAGCCATTTACTATCTCTTGAAAATTTCCAGTCATGTTACAGATAGAGGTTGAGTTTGTGTTAACTGAAATGTTTGGGGCCAAGGGTGTTGAGATGGGTGCAAATACATGAAGAGGTATCCTAAGGATGGGACCCATGTTTAAATATAAAATCCATCTCTCTGCCATATTCACCTTACATACACAGAGCAAACAGAGTTTTTACTACTCCTGTGCAGGAAACAACGTATCATGCTGTAGTTTTGTGTTCATGGCCTCAGGTTGGCACTCAAAAGGTTTTGGAGTTTGGAGCATTTGAGTTTCAAATGACCAGATTAAGGGTTTTCAGTTGGTATCTTAAAACTGTACAGCCCTTTAGTCTTTCTTAGAGGGAAGGCATACCATGGGGGCTAAAGGCTTATACTCTGGAGTCAGAAAACTTGGCTCCAAATATGGACACCATCCCCTACCAGCCTTAGGACTGTAAACAAATTATTTGACTTCTCTAAGCTTTTTGTTTCTTATCTCTGAGATAGGCATGCTAATGCCTCTACTTGCACCTCATGCTGTGTAACTATGCAGACTGAATAAAGCACTGAGCTTAGTATGTGACACACAGTTCACACACTAAAACATTAGTTATATATTAAATACTCCATATTTATAAAGAACAGAATGAATTCTTAATTGTTTTAGGTATAAGCTACGATTCAGTTATAGCCTAAGTACAGCTAACTATGGGGAACAAGAATCCCTTACTCTTACTATTCTCTGATTACTAGTAGCATTATTTTAATAATTAAAACCACTTCTTTATCTGTCTTCTCAGTCGATCCTCTCCAGAACCCTAAGAGGCATCAGCAGAGGCATCATTAGCTTTATTTTACAAAAGTAGTATGTTGGAGATATTAGGAGAGATATTAGGCAACGTGTCTGTTTTTAGCCTAAATGCTTGTAAAAAGGCTGGACATCGTGGCGCTTACCCGTAATCCCAGTATTCAGGAGGTTGAGTCAGAAGAATTACAAGTTTGAGGCCAGCCTGGTATAGATAGTGAGATTCTGTCTCTGAAAACAAAATAAAAACTTTATGAAAGGGTATTTACTGTAAGACTTAGCTAGGGTCTGGAATAGTGCCAAAAAGAGGGACTTAATACTGTAGCCTTAACTTATAATAAACACAAGATCTGGACAATAATAGAAAGGAATGGATAAACGAATGGGTTAACAGCTGGAATAAGAACTGTATGCACTGAACTTTATGTTTTTCAGCCCCTATCTCTTCCTGCTATGACTGCCCTGATATACTAGCAGCTCATTCCCAGAAAGGACTTGGATGCAAAGGCTAAACAGTTAGACCAGATACATAGATAGGATGAGTGACTAACGGCCACCATTCACTTTATTGGGTGACACTAAGAGGCAGATGCCATACTTATCTCCAGATCCTGGATCTGTTATCTCTGGCAAAGTGAAGTAAAGTCCAAGAGGAGACGAAACACCTGATATTCTTAAATAACCGAGACAGCTAACATAAGAGGACACAGTAGCCTAAATGGCTCCATGAGGCTCCCGTAGCCAACCAAGGAGCCTCTTCCAATCAGTAGCCAAACACTTTTCTTAAATATTTTCTTTTTTTTTTCTTTTTTTTTCGGAGCTGGGGACCAAACCCAGGGCCTTGAGCTTCCTAGGCAAGCGCTCTACCACTGAGCTAAATCCCCAACCCCTAACACTTTTCTGTTAGGTTAGTCTGCCAGTCTGTTAATGATGGGTGGCATAACTCCCTCAAGGGTCTTCAGCTTTACTTGAATAAGCCTCTGTTTTAGAAACTAAAGGCACCATAGAGTTGCAATTATAAGAAAAGCTGCACCAAT
Source organism: Rattus norvegicus (assembly GCF_021556685.1). Taxonomy (NCBI): domain Eukaryota; kingdom Metazoa; phylum Chordata; class Mammalia; order Rodentia; family Muridae; genus Rattus; species Rattus norvegicus. The sequence goes on from NC_141554.1 coordinate 140,704,977, forward strand.
CTGCTCATCCCAGAGCAAGCCTAGGAACATAACAGAAAGGCAGGCCAGCAAGTCAAGCTTTCCTCTCGGGGGCACTGACCCAGAACATCTCTTTCAGTAAAGATTACAAGCATGCTTGTCCCAGTATCAGTTTTAAACTACCGCGAAATGCTATAAGGATGAAATATCATTTTATTTTTTTTTCTGGAAGGAAAACCAGCTTCAAAGACTTCTGTGAACCTCCATGCCACTGCTTGATTTTTAAAGGAATTGTCCCAGCGAGATGAGGGCCATCGACAGGAGGCAAAGGGTCCTGGGATGAGAGTGTACCAAGATATTACATATTTCCCCAGGGAACTGAGGGTACACAGACATGATCTTAGCATTTCCTACTGTCTGAGGGCATAAATGCGATCCAGTCCAAATAGACATCTTGTGGTTATACTTTTGGGAAATGAGAATTCTTGCCTCCAAAAATAGCCTCTATGTATGAACCACAGCAGCCATGTCATCAGGCATTGGGTTTGAAGAGACAACCTCAGTGACTGAGAAGGATGGGGCTTCACTACTCTTCCTGTGGGCCTTTGGTCCACAGAGAGTTAACAAGATGTCTCTTGTTTCCCCATCAAAGATTCTTCCTTCTTTGGAAGAGGAAGTAAAAAATCAGGCTTTATAGATAGATGGGCTTTTTTTTTTTAAGTAAAAACTAGTTTTTCTCCTTGGCATGCCATCTGAAAAATATAAATTTTAAAATATTTCTGATAATTAAGGTAGCATGATAGCATTTTGACGGAAAATAAATGACTCGGGGTATCTGGGACAAGTAAATGAGCTGCTCCTTTCTAACTTTGACCCTATGGAGTCCTGGGACGAGGTTCTCACGTGAAGCAGGAACAGGAACACGCATTACAAAATTCATACTTCATTATACATATCTACAGGCTGAAGGAGAAGGAACCAAGGACTAGTGTTCTTTCCGTCTTTCAAGCTTCCTTAAGTAAAAGCTAACTTCGAGAGTTGATAATTATTTTAAATAGAAAAGACAGCACTTTGCTTGGTAAACATAGCATTAAAGATAATGAAGAGGGGGCCTCTTCAGAATTCACCACCACGGTTTTATAGGACTTTGGTCCAAGAAGAACACTTAAGCAGTGGACTCTTCCGTGTGCCCCTGGCAAGCTTAGTCAGGTTCAGCATCTACCAAATGATTGACTACTGCCTTATGGCATCGTTCTTTTCTTTCTGCATTTTAACGGGTTTGAATGGCAAGGTCAACCAGGGGATGAAGGAATTTGAAATGGAACTTCTGGCATTTTTCAATAGAGAAGGAATTTCAACTCTGCTTTTGGTGACTACTGTGGACAACCCCCCCCCCCCACCTTTCAGAACTAGCAGCTGAATTTAGGGTTCTCTGCATGGACTCTACCACTGAGCTATACCAATAGCCCTTGCTTAGAACACTTTAAAGGATATTATGAGCAGTACACTTCAAAGAAAGCCTAACCAGCAAGACACTGACTGAATCATTATCTTGTTGGAATCCTCTACTAAACAGTCTTTTAGCAAAATCCAGTCACTTTGCTTCTATTATGTTGGTATTGGCAGACATTATACCAATTTTAGTCTAGTAAATTCCATATATACTTACACAGGATTTTAGAGCAGTAATACTTTCTGCCTGGTTGACTCTAAGCCTAAGAAATATTTTTGACTTAACATTTGCCTAAACTAACCTTTACAAAAATACGTTATTTATCATTTGCCTAAACCAACCTTAACATTTGACTTTCAGTCCCTAAGCTAAGAACTGGTTCATTTGGGAGCTTTTGACTTTTGATTAATTTTACTTCTCTGAAGTATGAGTAGGATTGCGGGTTGACTACAAATATAATCATTTCCTTTTGAGACAGTAACTCTTTTATCATTTCTTATTATTTAATTTGAAACCACACCAACCATTTCTCCTGCCTGATCTGCTTATGAATCCATTCTAGAGATAGGCCCTTTGATTTCCCCAAAAAGCTTATTAGAATTTAAATGCAAGCTCTGGGAAGAGAACTATGTAGCTAAGTCCACCCAATGTATACTAGGTATTGGGGAGAGCTAGATCTTATGCTATTTGGCTAGGTACATGTTGGTGAAGTTGGTAGTAAATTCATTGCTTCCTTGGGACTCTCTGATGGCTATGGGGTACACACACATTTTGCTTGTTTCTGAGACTTAAGTACTTGGCTGGTTATCCTATCTGGTATCTTTCCCCATCTCCCACAATGATTTGGGGATGATGGTGGTGCTAGAATGGCAGGAATAAGAGAATGCAAGTGTGGGAGGAGAAAAGGAAAACATACATAACAAATTACAGTCAACATACATCTATGGCTCCACCTTTCTTTGTTTCCATTCACTGAGCTCAATATGGAAGAATGTCTTGACCAGTTCTGACATGGGTTTCTCCACCATCCTCTGAGATTCCTGGCAGTCATACTCTTTGAAGACATAAATTGAGTGCCCTAGTTAGGTGCAACAGGGCGAAAACCAGTATACTCACATCTCAGAGGATGACATTTAGTGTAGACGAAAGGATTTATTAGATGTTTTTGAACACACAGAAGTGCTCAGTATTAGATGCAACACCTTCCTAAGGGGATAAACAAGGAGTGTTGACTTAGAAAGGATTTGGGTGATTATGCAGTCCAGGTCCAATGACCTGATTTTACAGATGAGGGCAGCAAGTCATTATGGGCAACAGATAGAGCATGTTCCAACCACACAACTGGCTTTTTAGACTTAAATTCTATGAGGAATGCTAGATGTCTGCTGTATCCTTGGAGATCGTATAGGAAATTCAATCCATGTTGGTGAAAAAGAGGCAAAGGGACTTGAGAGCTACAAAAATGAGTTTAAATATGCTACGATGGAAGGAGGTTCTCCTTTGGAATTTTTTTTTTTTTGCCAAACATGACAACATCACCAGGAAAGGGGATGACAAGGTGCCTGGGCATAGGTGGGCAAAGGCACCAGAATGTATAGTCTGCCATTAAGAAATAAATGGTTCCCCAGAAGGTTCTGCCTAGTATGTGTGGAAATGTAGTGGACTAAAACTGTTAAATGCAAATTGATTTTGATAACTACTGAGTCTAAATTCAGAGGTGATCTGGGACATGGAGAAGGGAAATCGAGTGTGTGTGTGATGGTCTGTAATTATATACAGGTATAAAATTCCCAAGAACAAAGACAAAAACATATAAAAAAGAAATTATTTTTTGTGTTTGGTCTTTCCTAAGAAGACACACAAATCTAACACACTGTACAAGAGGACTTGTGATTCTTTTTTTTTTTTTTTTTTTTGGTTCTTTTTTTCGGAGCTGGGGACCGAACCCAGGGCCTTGTGCTTCCTAGGTAAGCGCTCTACCACTGAGCTAAATCCCCAGCCCCGTAGGACTTGTGATTCTTAAGTCATTATTCTTATATCCTTCCAAAGTCTTCATTTTTATCCATTCCTAATGAGCTGGCTAAGTCAATCTGCCAAAATATCTAGTCATTTCCTTTTCTCCCTCCTATTCTTTTCAAACACTTCAGCGAGTCTTAATTATAATGAATCCTTGCATGTGTATTTAATTGAATACAATGATACTTTATTTCATACTTTCCTTACTCTATTTAAAGACTTACTTTAAAATCTCAGATGGCTGCGATTTAATGTTTTTGTTTCTGAAAAGAAGCAGCAATATACATACTGTAAGCATTGGTAAAATTGTCTGCAGCGTCTCCACAAGTTCAAAGTACATTCTAAGATAATCATCTGAAGTGACCGAAAAGAGACAGGCATACCTTCCCCAACACCAGGGAGAGAATGGTCAGAAATTCAGAGGCATAAATATTCATGGCTACACAGATCCCTTGATTAGTGGCAACCACTAAATTTTTTAACGAGTAATGTCAAACTTGGGGGCCACAAGAGTTTAGAGAAGACAAATGTTACTAATCACATCCTTCACTATCCTGATACATGTCCCTGCCTCACCCTACCCCAGCCTAACATCTGTTTCTTTTTCCTAAGCATACAAGCCAGGAATAAAATTTCCTTTCCATTAATTCAACTGGGAAAACTGTTTCTTCGCATGAAGCATTAGGCATTAGCATTTTTATATGGGTCAAACCTGTATATTTAGAAACATTACTTTACTTTTAGAGAACCACACCTAAACACTGTATGGCTCTGTGAAATTTCCCTTTCCAACTCTATGGGAAAGACTTATACATGCCCATTATTCCTCCTGTCTGTTTCACTACATCCCTGTAATTCATAGTGCATTCTTACAACTTTGGCTAGCTGACTGGGAAATGACAAAGAAACAATACTTACAACTGGAATGGTTAGTCTTCTCTCTAGGACTTGGTTTTTCCCAGTGGTACCTTGCATATTCATCTGTCAATGCACTGTGTAACTGTGGTACAACATTCATTCATGAACCAGACCCTCTACTCTGCCAAAGCCTATTTTAAATTCAGTCAAGATCTTGTTCATGGTTAAAGTTTCCAAATACTAGGTTCTGCATTTACTCACTGTGACTCTACCAGCTGACTTACATAACCTATCACAAAGAAATTAATTTGTTGTGTTATGTGGGAACACAACAGACAGCAGTAAATGCTAAATTTCTTTGTTGATAGTGATTAATCTTGAAGCTTTAGATACAGCTCTTCTCTGATAAACTGTGCCCTTAGCACATGGCTTTGTGGAGAAGAGTGGTTCACTGAAGAGATGGGAGGAAATACAGAGGAAGAGATGTCTTGGCGTGGGTGAAATATCTCTGGATGTCCATGTTTACATTGACAGATGTCTACTGCTTTTCAACATTAATTCACATTCCATAAGTGATAAGTAAAAAACTTTCATATTTAAAAAGAAATAAAACATTAAAACATCAACTCCAATTAAGCAAGATATAAAATAAACCTGACTACAGATGAGGACTACTTTAAGGGCCAGAACCTGTGGAAATATGGCTTTGGTCGGTGTGGCTGTTCTACTTAGTTTGTGTCACCAAAGAATTTAGTAAAATGTTCTAAGAGATATTACAAAAAATATTTTTAACTATCGGGAACAAGGTCAAGTATAAAGAATGAAAGAAAATGAACCTGAGTTTGTAAATAAAACAACAGAGGGAATTATGAGAGTTATGTGGAAGACAGAGGGACACATGGAACATGGTGTCATGGAGAAAGCCATTGTATAAGAATTTCAGTTTTCTCATCCATAAAAATAACAATAAAAAGAGGCTGCTTTGATCTGACGAAAGTATCAGGTTGCACGTAAGACCCAATGTAATAAACTCACTAAGTATTTGGGAAATTACAAGTACAATAATTCTACAAGTATCAGTTAATTTTAAAATTGTTTTCTTCCTTACGCATGATTTAACTGAAAGGTCTGGAGAGATGGCTCTGCAGTTAATAGTACTTGATGCTCTTTCAGAGGACCAAAGTTCAGTTCTCCAGCACCCATGGAAAATGGCTCTCAACCACCTGAGCTAGAGCTCAGGGAATCGGACACTCTCTTCAACCTCTTTGGGCACCCATGTATACACATGATATAAAAACACAAATAAAATAAAATTAACTAAGAGTAACAACTTGACATTTGATTATCTCATATTAAATAATAGAACACTTAGAAGACTGATGAAAAAACATGACTCAAATAACAATAGTCACCAACGATACCTAACAGGCAGAAGAACATCTTCCAGGCTATAAAATCAGTATCAACAATTTACAAGTACTTAGAATCATAATGGTTTGCTCTCAGGTAATAATGAAATGACACAGAAAAAAAATCAGTAATGTAAGACAATTTGAGAAATTCATAAGCACTTGAAAGTTGTCATTACTGTTTAAAACGAGCAAAAGGAGAAAAACAAGGGTAATTAGAAAATATTTGGAGAGAATGAGATTATAAGTATAATATGCTATTACTTGTGGGATACAGCAAAAGCGATGTTGAGAGAAAAAATTAGCTATTAACAAAAGAGGGGAAAGATTTAAGATAAATAGCCCACCCTTCTACCTTAAGAAGCTAAACAAGAAGAGACAAATAATCCAAAGCTAGGTGAAGAGAAGAAAGAACACAGATTCAGTTGTATACAGTTTATGTTTAGTAATTATGACGCCCTAGGCTGAATCTCTAGCAGAAGGATTAATGTTAACAACATTAAAGACAAACAAAACAAAGCAAAGGAATAAATAAGCATAATCAGAAAATTGCACATTGCTACTGACTTTCACAGAATTCTGGAAGGCACTGAGATTGGAGCATGAACATTGTACACAGAGAGATTGAAAAGCTTATATAAATTACACAATTCCCTACTAATAAAACTACAGGCATTGACTCAAGGTGGGAAAAAAAGGAAATATCTGAATATTAGTGGAAAGTAAAAAAATTGATTGTGTAACTGAAAAATCTTCCTGCAAAGGGAAACTCAGGAACAGCTATTACCCGTCAAAATTACATCAATTGTTGAACAATACCATATTTATTTCTATAAAAATGATAGACGAAAGAACAATTCCTGTCTTTTTCTACGGAGCCAACATACTAAAACCAAACATTATAAAAAACACAGATCAGTCTTTTGGGAATACAGGGACAAAAATCTTCTAAAAAATTTAGATTTATTAATTTTATGTGTATACATGTTTTGCCTGTATACATGCATAGCCATGTGTGTGCCTGGTGACAGGCAGGGAGGTCAAAGGAGAACATCAGATCCCCTGGAACTGAGAGTTGTGGAGTTGGAAACTACCATGTGGGTGCTAGGAATCGAACCTAGATCTCTGGAAGAGAAGCAAGTCCACATAATTACTGAGCTACCACTTCAGCTCCAAAAGTATGAGTGTTTTAATGAAGATCAAATTTGCTCTTTTTTTTTTTTTTTTTTTTTTTTGCTATTGTTAGTTTTTGTAAGCTCTCTGTAACGGCCACTGCTTACCTATCCTAAAATAATTACACTCTACATATGTCAGTGTTGGCATTAAGAAACCAGGAGTCCTGGCTCAGCGGTTAAGAGCACTGACTGCTCTTCCAGAGGTCCTGAGTTCAATTCCCAGCAATCACATGGTGGCTCACAACCATCTGTAATGAGATCTGATGCCTTCTTCTGGTGTGCATGAAGACAGTGACAGTGTACTCACATAAATTAAATAAATAAATAAATAAATAAATAAATAAATAAATAAATAAAACCAGTAATGCTGTTTACTGGGTTAATGGCTTCTTCCAAGCGAACTAATCAGAACCAGGACAGTGCAATGTAACTATTCCATAACCCAAGAACCTCCGAAGAGAACTATGAAACAAGACACTAGTTTGGTTTGGGTCTTTCACCCTAACTGCTTTATGGCTAATGGATTTGAAGCTAGTAAATGCTATGTGGCCTTAACTACATGCACAGCTCTATATTTATCAGCCACGAGATAATATGACTTCAGAGACTTCCTTCATCTCAGGCACCATGCATTTTATTTCCATTACACTCTAGACAACCTTTCCTATCAAGCCAGCTATTTTCTGGTTTTCATTTAGCTCCACAGTGTTTATATCATTTACAAATAGGATATATCATGCATAGTAAAGCCAGATAATTCCTAATAAAAATTCCCTTCAGAATCGGCTGTAGTACCGATGCAAATCAAAACTACCAAGTCATTTCAGTGGATACATGTGGCTTAATTGTTATATGTTTGCACATAAAACAAAATGTTAGACTACAGTTTACTGTACATGCTTACATGCTGTGAGTCTGATTTATTTCAGGTTTTAAATTTCACACTCAGCTTACGAATTGTATTACCTCTGAGGAATCATATTCTGGCATTCAAATAAAACCCCCGTTATTTGCTGGTCCAATAAACTATAAACAAATTTGACCTAGAGTCACAAATACATTCAGCTCCTGCCTATCAAATTCTAATGCAGTATCACAGTATGCTAGAATGAGTCCCAGATAAGCAGTCATGTATTTTCAGCTCTGTCAGCTTTTGCATCTTGGTAGGACTTTTTTTTAACCTCTCTGGGCCTTTGTTTTCCCTAATGCCCAAAAAGGAAGCTGGGTCGCATAAACCCTAAGTTTTTTTTTTTTTTTCAGTCCTGACAGTATATTGTTGAGAGTCCTCCAAAGAGAAAGGAGGAAATAATTTTGGAATGATTTTGTTTGTTTGTGAGAGTGTTTCTTTGTGTTGGCCTGGCTGTCCTAGAACTTACTCTGTAGATCAGGCTGGCCTTAGTCTCATCTGGGCATCTGTGCCTCCCCAGTGTTGGGATTAGAGTTGTGTGATATCACTACAAGGCTGGATAAGTATTTTCCCCCCATTGGAATACAGAATTATTGGAGGCTTTATTTGGGGGAGAGACAATGTCAGGAAATCAGATTCTAATTTTAGGTTTGACACAGTAAGGCATAACTGCTAATCAAATGTTACTGAAATGCTTACAAGTTGCAGGTCTGGAAAAGCCATTGGAAGGCCTTAGAAAAACAATGGAGAATGTCAGCTGTTTCTCACCTGCTCATGGAGGAAATTCTTGGCTTTTAACCATGTCATTGTCCTCAACTACAGCATACATAAACCTACAAGCAACCTTCCGTTTTGAATTACATATGATAACATCCAACCCAAGTTTTCCTTTTTTGACCTGAATTTTCTCTATCCACATGTTTCTGCACAACATAAAAGTTCTTCCCTGGAAATGCTTGATCTCTGTATTAGAAGGACTAGAGATGGCTTAAAGAAGCCATACAGCTCTTGGATCACATACATATGTGTAACTACAGAATTTAATGGCCTACATTGTCAAAATGCCAGGCTGACCTTGCAAGCAGGCAGAAGAGTTTGGCCGTTGGCAAGCATAGATCTGAGAGATGGTAGGTGGCCGGATGCCCTAAACCTTAGGCATTTGTAAGGATTAACATTCTATCTTTAGAGACACATTTTTTTGCATAAGTGCCAATTAGTGCAGGTATTTCTTTGAAATAAAATGTCTGGTAGAGGGGTAAGACCTTAAATCACCAGAAGTTTATACAGTAACATTTTGTAAAACGTACTCATTAATACATTGTACAAGTTGCATAGTGCATTGGAAACATAGATCCATGGACATACAAGTTGAGAAAATGTTAGATACTACGTGCCTTCTTACAAAGGCATAATGTACGTTATGGTAAGATTCTCTATAAATGAATTATATGTGGCTTAGAGTACTGTTTTTGTTATTTCAGAATATGGAACACACTTAGAAGTTATTTGTGCTACATTGTACGTAGTGCAAAATTCATTATCTTTTAAAAATCTGTTACACTTAAATTTATTTGTTTGGGAGGGCATGTGCTATGGTACATGGTAATAAAGTTCAGAGGACAACTTTTAGAAGTCAGTTCTATACTTCCGCCATGTGGGTGCCAGGGACTGAGCTTCTGTTGGCAGGCTTGACGGCGAGTGCCAAAACTATCTTGACTGTCTTAGCTGTATACCTCAGCAGTGGTAATTATCTTCACACTGTTATCAGCCTATCTCAAGAACTTTTTCATCTTGTAATCTCACCTCTATAGATGAAATGACAACCCATTATTTTCTTCTTCTCAAAAATCCTGTAAGGCACCATTCTTCTTTGTGTTTATATGGGTTTAACCATTCTAGATGCAAGCGGACTAAGGACATTTGATGATGGGCTGACTGTGATGCCTTCAAGATTCACCCATGTTCTAGCAATGTGAAAGAACCATCTTTTTACGTTGTGTAACGCCCCACTGTGTTCTCAACATTGTACTCCTCCATCTGCTGATGGAAACCTTGCTCCTATCTTGGCTATGGAGAATGATGCTCTTATGTGTACAGATGTGCAAATATTCCTAGCTTTTCATTATTTTCAATGTAATAACCGGAAGCATGATTCCTAGACCATATAATGTTATTGTTAACATTATGAGGAAAAACTCGCAGACTGGTTTTCATAATGGCTCTATCATTTTACATCCCTACCAATGGTACAAAGTTTAAACTTTCGCCCTTCCTCATTAACACCAAGACTTTATAATTTGTGTACATAGTTTTTTGCTTTGTTTTAGTAGCCATCATAAGTGGTATGAGGGCCTATTTCATGGTGGTCTTCCAATTAATGATATATTTTTAGCATTTCTTCCTTATGATTTCTGGAGGAATAATTTCAAAAGTCACAGGAATAAAGTCTACGGATGATATTTAATACATGGCTCTGTGGAAAATGGATGATTATAGATCCATTTTCAGGATAGAGGAGTTTTTTTTTTTAAAGATTTATTTTTAATGTATATGAGCACACTGTTGCTGTCTCCAGGCACACCAGAAGAGGGCATCAGATCTCATTACAGATGGTTGTGAGCCACCATGTGGTAGCTGGGATTTGAACTCAGGACCTCTGGAAGAGCAGTCAGTGCTCTTAACCGCTGAGCCATCTCTCTAGCCCGATAGAGGAGCTTTTGTTTAGCTTGTGTACAGTAAAGATTTACTATTTGGGGGCCAACAAGATTGCTCCACAGGTGAAGGGACAGTTGATAAGTCTCCAGAGATGTCTTCTCTCTCACAATTCTTATTGATTCTTTATTTGATTTAGTTGGTGATTTGAATCTCATTGTTTTGTTTTAGGTGATTCGGTACTGCTCACTAAAGTTTACAGAGTTTTAGGGGAAGGCAATAATGCTTCATATTTCTCTTGTATATTATAGTAATAAAGGCCACAGTTGCCAACCCAAACCAAAACATCTAATCTAATAGAGAGAGAGAGAGAGAGAGAGAGAGAGAGAGAGAGAGAGAGAGAGAGAGAGTGTCTGTTGAACTGAGTATGTAAGGGAATCTGGAAATTTCACAGACATTAAATATCAAAACATACATTTTTAATGATTTATGAAGTATCTATGACAAAATGTTTTAAAATGTGCCTCTAAATGACACAAAACTGTTATTTCCTTGCCTACTCCCTCAGATAAAATCTCTTTAAAATGTTAGGGGGAACTGAATACAATACATTTTAAACATATTAATATTTTTATTTATATATTTAATTTTAACACTATTTTGACCCACAACTTAGCACATGGTCAATTGAACATTGTTTTGTTGGCCTAAGTAAACTGTTTTCTTCCTAAAATAAATGTCCAATCAGAAGATGCCACCTCATCTATTGGACTTCCTGTTCTCAGCAGCTGTTTTGACTCTGTATTGTTTGCAGATTACAATCAGGTTGTCTCTAATACAGAGATTCAGACATCTGGGCCAGTTCATCTTAATCAGGTTAAGGAGGAAACGCTTCCTGAAAGCTTGCCCTAAAACCATTCCCACTTTATATCCTAAAGGTGCTGCTCTGGGATTTGCTGGAATCCTAAAGCATGACATTTTAAAATGTACCTTCAAGTGTGACCGCTTGCCACAACTCTGGAAAGAATAGATTAGAAAACCCAGTATTAAGACTAAGTACAGTGGACTGGATATATAGTTCAGTGGGAAAACGTTTAGATTTCATCCTCAGCTCCCAAATTAATAAGAAAAAAGGCCCAGGTGTTCTATTTATCGCTTGATTTCATCTGTGTGCAATATCCAATCATAACTTCATGTGTTAAAAGCAGACAATGGACTATGTATCTCATGGAACACCCCTGAAGATTCAATGAGATAATACATACAAAAGCATCTTATAATATCTCACCCCAAGCCGTGTAGTCAGTCTTGCCTCACCTAAATGATTATAGGTGTCCGTGAAGAGGATGGGTAGTGTTACAGTGCTTTAGTTCAAGACAAAGCAAAATAAAAGAACCAAACTAACACATAAACAAACACTTCCCCCAAACAAACACAAAAACAGCCAGAAGCTGATGGGTACATCACAGAAGGTAGAGCAAACTATGTCCTGGCACATTCCCATTTTTTCACTTCTATTTCTTTTGTAAACTATAAAATGTCACAAGAACTATTTGAATGGGCATTCCATCGAAGGATATACATATAAGTGGCCAACTGTCTATGAAGAGATTCTTAACATCATCACTCACGAAGACATGGGAACTAAAATCACAGTGAGATACTAGTAAAAGCAGCTGCAAAGTCTAATCAATGAGTAACAACAATCAATATCAAAAAGCATATGGACAAACTAGAACCTCATACATTGCTGGCGTGAAAACAAGATGGTACAACTACTTTGGAAAATACTTGAGGAGTTTCTCAAGAAATTAAGTGCATATTTATCATATGCCCCATCATTATACCCTAAAGGAATCTACCCAAAAGTATTAAAAACATCTGTCTACACAAAGGTTTGTATGGGAATGTTCTTAGCAGCATTATTTACACAAGTCCAAACTGGGAAATAACCCAAATGTCCATCAACTGGTGACTGAACAAAAGAAACGTAGTATAGCTATACAAAGAGTACTATTCAGTAATTAAAAAACAAGGGACAGATACATGTTACAGTACAGGTCAATATTCAACACATTGTGCTAAGTGAAAGAAGCCAAACAGGCACGCACGCACACACGCACTCGCACACACACCACATCTTGTCTAAGTTCATTTATATGAAATGCTCAGAAGAGACAATGTACAGGGACAGCAAAGTAGTGGCTGCACAAGACTGAGGTGGGAGTAGAGAAGGTCTGAAAATAGGTTGAACAAGGTGAACTCGTTAGGGTGCTACAACAAAAGGGAGTGGGCTAATAGTTGCCCAGCTGTGTAGAATTTAGTTAAACTCTTCAGATTGTTCACTTATAATGGGTGACTTTATAAAATGTAAGTTACACTTCAATCAAGTAATTAAAATATCTTTGCCAAAAGGGAGAGCTTATGTTAGTCAATGTGACAAGTGACGAGCTCAAGCCTGGATTAAAATACCAGCCCCCGGAGTCCAACTCAGTAGGAAGCTAGCTCTCTTTTAGCCAGTGATGTCTTCTTTCCAGCTCCAACACTCAACCACCTGTAATTATCCCATTAGCCTGGAGACACATTAGCTACATGAAGCTCAAGTTGACACTTTTAAATAAGACTCAATTACTACTCTTAGGAAATCTCATTCCCATCTCTGTTCCATTTCCTAATGTTTGTGTTATTTCCCCTTCTCCTCAAGAAAACATGCTTACATGTTTTACTTTTTCCCTCTAATAGTATGTTTCAGCTTTTTTTCTCTTGCCTAATTCCACCCCATGGATTCCACAGACAATATTTAATAACAAGGTATCTGGGCCAGGGAGATGGCTCAGCAGGTAAAGTATCTTTTCATTAATTTGACAACCTGAGTTTTATCTCTGAGACCCATGTGGTGGAAGGAGAGATCTGGTGCCCCTCACACAAGTTATCCTCTTAACTCCATAGGTATGCTATGGCACATACAGATGCACAGCACACACACACACACACACACACACACACACACACACACACAATGTATTTTTTTTAAAAAAAGTACAATGTAGCTGTACTGAAACAGTCCTCCTGATTTTGGGAATTAGTAATTTCCAGTATTTTTGTGGAATAGAATATTATTATTTATCTCAGAAGACAGAAGTGAAAATAGAGCACTTATTTGAGTTATCCCATGATGCCTGGAGGTGCCTGGGACAAAGCTAAATGTAGACTACTAAAATATGTAGAGAACAATGCAGTTATATGATGAGGTAAGAAAATGTGTATTTTAAAAGGTTCTTAAGTTTTACAAAGAGAGAGACCCCTAGGCTTTCCAGAATCCCTAAGAATTCTATCCTCTCAGTGTTTAATATACACACCCGCCCTTCATTCATCAAACCACTAATGGCACACCACTTTTCAGTTTCACTGTGCTCTAGAGTAAAACAACTGGAGTTGACTGGCCTGGCTCCAAATCCCTTTGTTTCTTGCACTTGCGAGAGTGAGACCTTAGGCAGATCCAGGAACTGAACTCATTCCTAGTTTTCTGCATTATAACGTCAAGCTAAGTTATGTCCACACCTCACAGGGTTGTGAAAATGAAATGCATTTTGTATGTTTGGAATCTGCAAAGACCCACATATAAAGAGTAGCTATCTCCCTTCCAGCAGACTCTAGAATTCCTTACATGTTGTTCTGAAATTACAAGTCACCTTTCAGAATCACTACCAAGAAAACCCTTTCTGTTTTCATTTCCACATCTCTAATAGTCCTTGTTGATTCCTTGACATACCTGGACTTGCATATGACTACTGTTTACTCTGCTGCATACATTAACAGCTATTCTGGACAGTGTTTGAATCTGTTTCATATATTTCAACTTCCTGGCTTACAAAAAATAAATGCTGTCAACTCAACCTTTCTATAGCTTGCTACTCCCAAAGGCTTTCCACATGTATTCCTGATGGGTGCAGCACGATTGCTGCTTCATAGCACATAGCAAGACAACAGTTATGACAGGATGCAAGACAGGAATATTGTATGCAGCTGAAAGGACAAGGGAAGCCAGTGTCAACAGATGCAATTACCAGATGTGAACTTTGGCCAAGAAGGTTAGAGTAAACACTCTTTAAGAAGTGCTTCAGGATCTTTAATGTCCCGAAGTCATCGCAATCTTGGCATCATGTCTTACTAGAAATGCAATCCTCTAGGGCTCTGACCATGCGCTGTAGTATGAATGCAGTTTTACTGTGGGGGGCGGGTATAGCTTGTGGCTTCACTAGTAGATCTCCCTGCTATTCAAAAAGCAGGCTTTGGGGAAAACTTATTTCCTAGAAGAGCTTGTCATCATGTGAGGGTGATTTAAAAGACTGATAGCTAAAGTGGATATGCACACAAACCACAATTTAACACTTGCTTCCAGGGAGGCTTCCTTGCCCTTCCCCTTAACACAGTGGGAAGAGCGATTATTTTCCAGTCCCACAGAGACGTGGAATGAGCCAATTGTTCTTATTCTGTCCTCACTTTGACACTTATTTCCTTTCCAATACAGGGCAGGTGCATGGGTCCTTGTGTTACATGGTGATGGAAATGAACTGAGGAGAAGGATGCTTTAAAAGGCAGCAGATGCCTTGTCAACCAAATTCAAAGGGAGAACTAGAGGTTCTCTTCTAGTAATCTCACCCAATTCCCTTCCAAGACCACCTCTGGGATTTGCATAATGTTATCCAGAAGGGAACTTAATTTGGGGGAAACACTGAGTTACTCAATGATGGTCATTTACATCTAGGACAAAAATAATGGCATGTAAGCACCTGGTATTTAAAATGAGCCACTGCTAAACACTTGAATTGCATCTCTTTTCCAAGCAGCAGAAAGTGTCAATTACCTTCATATGTTCACCCATGATGAGAAAGCTTGTGTCCCTTGAACCTCATGTACTGGTAAGAAAAACTGACCTTTCTCTTGGACTGCGATGGGGAAGAGGGAGTAGGGGTGAGTGGTGCATGCCTTTAATCCTAGCACTCAGGAGGCTGAGGCAGGCAGATCTCTGAGTTCCAGGCTAGCCTGATCTACAGAGCAGGTTCTAGACAGCCAGGGCTACATTAAGAAAACTTGTCTCACAAAACGAAGAAGCAAACAAAACAAAAACAAGAAAGCAAAGAAGAAATGTGGCTTGCTTGTTTATTTCATTCTCCATTACTAGGTGTTGCTTTCAAAAAACAAAAACAAACAAACGAACAAACAAACAAAAAACCCAAAGAGGTATTATGTTCACAACAAAACAAGAACAAACCAATTACCTAGATTTTTATGATTAGTTACATTTCTTATTCTATAAACTGAAGATGAATTGTCTGTCAATCCTTTCTGCTCTATCAGCTGTCTCCCCAGCTAGTCACTTGGTATTGACACATGAAGGATGACTCTGGTTTATATCAGGTTTTCTTTAGAAAGGCTGTGACATTTCAAGAGGATGGGGTGCCAAGCTTCCAAATTGGCCTGAAAAGTGACTCCGCAATACGGACCTGTGCTCTCTCCACCCAGCCCTTGGCTGGTACTTATGTATACTGCAGTACAACTTAGGTCACTGTGTTTTCTAAAGTACATGAGTGAGTGTCTTGCCTCTAACTGAGTTGTGCAACTCCAAAGAGGCTGTTTCTAATGCTGTCCTCCAAACACCCTGGCCGAATCACTCTTCACACTTAAATAAAGCTTCTAGGTCTGGACTTTATCCTTGGGCTCTTAACTCAAAGGTCCGATAAAGTCTGCTACGCTTGGCCTTACTCCACATGTACCTTCTCTCATCAATGTTCTCCAAATAAGCCCTACCATTTCACACCTGTCCACTTTGTCCAGGCTGTTCTCTCAGCCCCGTGTGATCTTCCCTGTTGACACGCTCAAATATCATCTCCTCCACACATTCTTTCCTGATTCCTGGAGCTGAACCTAATCGTTTCATCTGTACTCTTACTACCTTTTCTTTAGAAGGGCTTGTCTTCAAATCTCAATGACCTTTTGCCTAGTGTTATGGTTTGTCCATCTGTCACCCCTACAACCCAAGGATTTTTAAGGGTGGAACTGTGTTTGACTTATTTTTGGGCTTCTCCAGATTCCCAGGACCTAACAGAGTACCTGGCACTCACTGACTGAACAAACAATAAACATTTCAAGGCAGAGTTCAAGTATTATGTGTTGATTTATTGAACTGTCTGTATGTGTCCTAGCTGTTAATCAGGGAGCCTGGCATAGACCACAAAGTCAGTACAGAATGCACAACATCTGTGCCGGAATAACTCCAAACATCTTTTAATGTCAAAGTTTTGGAGATTGGTTTGAATTCTTTTGCTTTCATGGAACCTTTGTAGGTCTAGCTGTTAGCAAGAAAATGAACTCCAAATCACTGACTTACATCCAAGAGCTTCAGCCACAGAACATGGTGCAGACCATTAAGAATGAGAACTTTTGTTTAGGCAGTTAATGTCTAAAGCAGAACATTATTTCTGCTACTACTTTCAATAGACAAACTAACTGCCCCCATTCTAAACATCATCAGAGCGCTTGCCCTTCTGAGGGTTCCAGCAAGAGGAATTTCAACCACAGTGCAATCAACCTCCTACCATTCCAGCCAGTCTACCACAAGCCAGATTTGGTGTTTCCCTGCCAGATGCCCTTGTGTCTGCCATCAGAAACTCCAAAAGAATTACCTGAAATACTTTTCCAGAAAAACAGGGGGAAGTACCTTGGAAGACTGAGACAATGTTTCTCCTGTCAGACATCATAAATCCATCCCCAGAATACAAGGTGTTGATTCCTGTGTGTGTGTGTGTGTGTGTGTGTGTGTGTGTGTGTGTGTGTGTGTGCGCGCGCGCGTGCATTTTTCTGAGTCCTACGCATCTTGGAATGTATGCCATAGATATTCCAATATGCAAGTTATTATCATGACTAACGCAGACAAAGTTACCTGCTGCTACATTCCAGGTATGTTTATGTATTCCCCTGTCTAATCTGCTTCCCTCCAGCTGTCTTATGTGGGGGGAAATGGGGATTTTCCCCCCTCTCTCCCTGTGTTTTCTCTAACAACTGTGATGTCAAATGCAATTATTTGCTGAGGAATCTGCTATATGCATGGATGAAAGGGACACATGCAAATCCTCAACAAGAAAGGGAAATACCAGCTATCTGGAACTATGTCCCCAAAGCAGGCTGCTCTGGCAGCGTCTGCTGAAGGCCCCCTGTGCAGATATTAACAAGCTGAACACAATATGACTTTAGGAATGCAAAAGAAAAAAAACTGTTTAACATTTGAAAAATCTCCTCCTCAATCTGAGGTCAAGTCAGCTAATAAAAAAGCTTCAAAAACTTCTTTTTTAAAAAAAAAAAAAAGCATGAATAAGCCCCAGATGTTCCCGTTCTCAGCTGAACTTTCCACCAAGTTATTTCATACCCTCTATTTTTCACAAGTGCAGCTATTTCAACCTCTCGTGCTGCCCTATCTCTTTCCAAAGAAAATTGCCTGCAGCCAAATTCCTTCTCCCACCCACAGTAACTAATTGTCCGTACTGTTATTCATCTCCTTTTCTGAAGAAGAATTAAATTGGCAAGACCCTTTAGTACAAGGGTGAAGACCTTTTTTTTTTTCAAGGGCCACTGACCCACAGGGGGAAAAAATCAATTGGGGCCACACACAAGTAAAAAGCTGCTGGACTCTGTTGGTTTGTTTGTTTTGTGGGAGAAAAAGAAAGTGTCTTCTATTTTAGGGTTAAAAAAAAAGAACAGGGAAAGCAGAACTCCATTCAAAAGACAGAAGAAATAATAATAATAATGATAATAATAATGATGATGATGATGATAATAATAATAATAACAATAATAATAATAATAATAGACTCCAGGTCTATGCTATCCCACTTTTAGGGATGTGTTTAAATGTGAGTGCAACATAGAGAAAAATGGAGAAGGCCACAAGAAAGAAGGAATGGAAAGAGACCCAGAACTAGTGAAAGATGAACAGTGGACATACACAGGGAGATATGGTAAGCCTCCACGTTCATGTGCTAGTGGCCTTAACCGCCTGTCTCCAACCTGGAGTTCCCTGTGCTGCGCCCATTAGAATATAAGTTATCACTGCCCTTTGAAATCCTTATTAACTTTCTCACAGTTTAGGAACGGTCCCTTTCTACACTGAGAAACAGCTGCCTTGCTTTCATTTGCTTTGATTTTCAAACTTCAAAGCCATCTCCTTTAAAAAAAAATAAAGGTTATTTTCTCAAGACCATCTGAAGGTTTTACACGTATGTAAAGGCTGTGTAAAGAATGACTAAAGTCTCCGACGTTGCAGAGCTGTCAGATGGCCTCCTCTTTTAGCCTTTGAGAGATTAGCACTCCTTAGAGCTTGCACATTATGTTATGAAAGCATTTATTTCATTGATTTGAAGCCCCTGCCCCCACTTACTTTTGCATCCTAAGTTTGGGTACTAGTATATTAGATAATATAATGTGGAGAACACAGACATATCAGTAAGGAAAGCATTATCCAACAAGCACAGTTCTTTGGTGGATCCTTCGCTGTTCGGTACTGAACTTCTGAATGGCTGTACCTAGTAATCCACTGACACAGATGCTGTTGTCAAGCTGCACTACTAACTTGAGAGCTGTGCATATGCTCCTTGACCCTGGACCCAGAATATTCAGCCTTCTATACTGCTGTCTGAACTATAGGACAACAACAGAATAGGACAATGTCAAGAGAAGGGGAACTAAAAGAATGAGGGATGTAAAACATGGCGACACATGGAAAGACAGACCTATCGAGTCTGAAAAGCCCACTGCTGAAGGGGAAACTATGAATGAGAACTAAAACCTGGCCCAGTGGTGCATGCTTGTGTTGGAGACAAAGACTGGTCTTGGTGTGGCACAAAGGGCCACAGAAACAAAGTAAAAGTAACAGAGCAAGGCTTTTTTTTTTTCTGAGAAAAGGGTGTACCAGAACCCAAACCAGGCTAGGAAACACACTTGGCCAAGATGGATTCTTTCTTATTCTGGACATAGGTGATTACTGTGTCTCATCTCATTGGTTGGAGCTTATCTGACATTTGCTAACCAGTATAGAGGTGAAGGAGAGGTTCAGGAAATAAATATGCTGGGCTAACTACCTTTGATAGAAAAACAAAATAAAACATACCTGTAATCCTAGCTGCAGGAAGGTAGGTAGTTTAAGACTTGCCTGGGTGACACAGTGAATCTGAGGCCAGCCTAGGCTACACGGTGAATCTGACGCCATCTGGGGCAATTTAGAGAAATCCTGCCTCAAAATAAAAATTCCAAGTGAATTTGGACTATAGACCCATAGAACAGTGCTGCCTAAAGTGTGCCTAGCATGAGCAAGACCTTGACTTCAGTCACCAATATTACTTCCACTACAGAAGTGCACACGATGGTGATGAGTAGAACACCCACAAACATAGGCTCTAGAACACCGGAACTAAGAAGTTACACCATTTAATACGCTCACCCTGTCTCAGCCTCTCAAATTCCAAGATTATAAATGGCTGTGACCATACCTGACTATCATCACCTTTTATACTTAGAGTAGTGGGTATCTTTCTAAGGATAATAATGGTTTTAGAAACAATGTTTGATGGCTGTGTCTTATTCTATTGTATAGGAGCAGTAGAGCTTACACAATAAGTGTCTATCTGATGGATTGTTTATTACTTTTACAGTTTTTGTTTGTGTGTTTCATTGTTGTTGTTGGTTTTTTTCACTATTCACCAACAATGACAGTGACATCCTTATACATCTTTGTGGACTGTAATAGCCTTTCTTAGGAAGAGATTATTGTAAATGAAGCGCTAATTGCAGTCTACTTCAACTGACTTCTTAGGCAAGGGCCTTATTCTAATGATTCTTATTACTCTTATTCCATGGAATTCAGAGTCAAAAGATAGGGAAACAAGTTCAAATTTAACTTTTGAATCATTTGTAATCTGAATACTAATTTTCTTCTGTATAAGTAAACAGTATGTTAATGATGGCTAGATCATAGGATAAAAGTTAATGTGGTATTGGAAATAAAGATTTAACCCCAGTGGTGCATATTTTTATTAACATGTATATATTGTTAAGATTTCATAAGCAGCTATAAGCACGGTGTTGGTGTTGGATATCCAGAATTCTAGCACTTCAGAGGCAGAGACAGGGGAATGCTGGTGAGTTTAAAAGACCAGCTTGAGCTATTTAGACAATAAGAATTAAAAAGCAGCTTTAGTGTGGCTACCATCGCCTAGATGTTCCTGCTTCAAAGAATAGCACCGCAGCAATGGTTCTGGGTTCCTAGATTCAATTCTGCTGCTGTTTCAAGTTGGGTTGTGTGTATGGCAGGGAGCAGGGGCTTTCAATCCAGTGCATGTCTGGCTGTCACATACTTAGATGATATTTGACCCACTAAAGTTCTTAAGCGCTGAACGTTCACCTGGTGATTATTTGTCATTGTCTGCTGTGCAGGGGAGCAAAGCTGATCATGCTCTTTTTTTCTTTTTCATTGGGCCCTCTATAAATACACCCAGAGTGTGTGGGTCTCAATTGAACACTCTGGCGAGACACCAACTTTCTCAGGAAGAAAGAGATCAGTTGCATTATAACACAATTTGCGATTCCTTTCCAAACTTCTGGTGCTTTTGCTTTGGAAAAAAAAAAAAAAAAAAGAAAAGCTGCTGCTGTTCATCATTGCTAGCCAAAAACATTTATAGATTATGGATTCTTTTATTAAAAATGAAGCATTCAACAAGCAAGGCATGCTTTCTTAGAGGTTGTGAGGCATAAACCAATTGTACAGCACGCACATAGTACATGCTATTTGGTTTGGACAGTTGCCTTTCTCTATTTTATTTATTTTATTTACCATTTTCTAATAAATGTAGATTCATAAGACACACATTCTCACAAAAACTTTAACTTAGCCTGAGCATGGTGATACATGTCTTCAATCTCAGTATTTACAAAGTCAAGGCCTGTAGATCTCTTGGTGTAAGGCTAGCCAGGTCTTTAAAAAGAGTTTCAGGCGCAAGGCCCTGGGTTCGGTCCCCAGCTCCGAAAAAAAGAACCAAAAAAAAAGAACCAAAAAAAAAAAAAAAAAGAGTTTCAGGCTAGCCAGCATACCCTGTCTCAAAAGGACAACTTTTTAGCTTGCATAAGAAATTCCTATATTATTTAGAATATTGAAGTAGGTGGATACAAGACAAACAAAACAAAATAAAATATACACACACAAAACAAAAATAAAACCAAAAACCAAAAACAGAAAACAGAGGCGCTGTGGAAAAGCACTGTCTTTTAGCCAGAAAAAGTAGGAGTCAAAGAAATGTAAGACTTCTAAATCTTTCTGTGCCAGAGAAAGAAGTTACTTACAACACACACACACACACACACACACACACACACACACACACACACACACACACACACGTTTTTGCATCAAGAAAAGAAAATATATAAAGCACACTAGGAATAGAAATCAGGTTGGCGTTTATCGTGCTGCAAGTAAACAAAGGGTTTCGGGAAAGGGAAGAAAACAGACTATAGGTTCCTAGAAGTCAAAGGTGGGGCTGACTTAGGGGTTGTTCTCGCCTTTTTGTCCAGCATGGGGCTCTTGGTGAAAAAAAGTCAGGTTTGCATGAGCATAAATGGCTCAGGGACATAACAGTATCTCAAAAAGACAGTGTTATGGCATTGTTAAAGCATTTGGTGACTGGCTACAGAGGACAGAGTATAGAGCTAGTGACATATTCAAAGAAATGATATTTAATGTGAGTGGGACAAAGTAGGTCCCAGGTTGCAGGAATAATAAGAGGACAAGCTATCCTTCTTTGTGGCTACCATACCCTGTAGCAAGTAAGAGAAATCTGTGTGGTAAGGGAAGATGTGCCCAAGATTTTATTCACTTGCAATAAGAATGCTTCGCAATTTCTACCACCTACACATGAAGCATGAGTCACCACGGACTTCAGGACCCAGGAAGACCAGAGTCTTAGAAATCAAAAGGGTGCATGAAGTTCTGTTTCATCTCAGCCATTCAAGCCTCAACAAGCTAAGCTCGGAGTGAAAAGAAGCCAAGAAAATGAAAGTGCCTATTACTCAGGCTTTGACAGACAAAGTAGGTTGCTTGGTATCATGTTTGAAAGTGATAGAACAGGCGAGAGTAGAAGGCGTAGGACATGGCTTGATGTCTCTGTCATAAGTAAGAACCAATAGGCATTCTCCAAGTGAGAGTCAGAATAGGGAGAGGGGAGAGAAGACTGTCAGTTTCCCAGTTCTTACTGTGGTAAAGAGATTCTGCACAAATAGAACAAGGAACTCACATAGAGAACATGGCACTATTCTAGAATATCTCTAAAGAAAGTGAAAAAAGGAGTGCTGTAGATGACTTCATTATTGTGTTGCCAAACTGAGACAGTCTAGTCTGTGCAGTCCAAGGCTGGTCTTAAAATGCCCTGTGTAACCAAGGATGGGCTCCTGTTTCTATCTCCCAAGAGCTGGGATTATAAGCATGTGCTTCCACACTTGGCTTTCTAGATGGCCTTTGGAAAGACCTAGAATGTTCTACATATCAACTTTATAGGCAAACCCCCAGTGTAAACAGTTCATTTTTAACGGCAAAAAGGATTTCCTGTGTGCTTTCTTCCTATCTGAACATGTCTAAATACTTCCTTCCCCTAAAATATATTCACCTTGTCTCAATAGCCCTATTTTTTTTTTTTCGGAGCTGGGGACCGAACCCAGGGCCTTGCGCTTCCTAGGTAAGGGCTCTACCACTGAGCTAAATCCCCAGCCCCTATTTTTTAACTGCATCAACTATAATTCCAAATAATCTCAAGTGTTATTAGCCCCCATCAGTCCAAAATTGTATCATCTAACCCCAAGATGGTTGGGATTAAATATATGACCCATCATAGGGCAAGATCCCCTCCTACCTGTGTACTTATACAAGCAGATAACATGATCAATTTTCA
Source organism: Rattus norvegicus (assembly GCF_021556685.1). Taxonomy (NCBI): domain Eukaryota; kingdom Metazoa; phylum Chordata; class Mammalia; order Rodentia; family Muridae; genus Rattus; species Rattus norvegicus. The sequence continues at coordinate 140,728,394 of NC_141554.1, forward strand.
GAATGAGATAGCAGGGCAGGTGTTAGAAACATTCTGACCAAACAGGGAAATAGATGGGTCAAAACTGGAACAGAATAATTCACTTATTCACACAAATATGTGTCACCCTACTATGTGCCAAGCTGTATTTGGAGCACACAGCCCGGTGCTGAGTAGTAGGACGAATCTTTACCCTTATGGAAAGGCTGTAATCCAACTCCTGAGCTACCCATCCTAAATGCTTTGTTCGCCTTCTTAGCATAAGATTTGATCAGCAGGGCACAAGTATGTGCTGAGGCAGAAAGAAAAAGGAGCCTGTTTGGTGAAAAAGTCAGGTTGGCTTGCTCTCTGCATATGCCTGAATAAAACCACAGGCAAGGTGCTATATACCATTCTAGGGAAAGAGAGCAAACTACAAGTAGCTGCTAGAATTAGAAAAACACAGGAGTTGCTTTCAAATAAGGAAATTTGTTCTACAAAGGTATGGAGAAGGCAAACAGTCACTGCTTCCCTCTGGTTCCCCACGCCTCTTTGTGAGGCTGTCACGAAACACAGTAGTCTCTCCAACACATCTAAGCTCCCACAGTGGCAGCTGAAGAAAAACACGATAATCTCTCTGGATCTTTCTCACAGTTTCGGTAATTTTTGAGACTTCAGTGAATGGATGACACTCAACATTCAACATCCAAGGAGCCAGTTTTAATTGGGATATTGACTAAAAAAATGTGTAACAAATTGATTAAAGAGTAATAGTTAACACATTCATCAGGGAATCTAAATACCTCATTGTGAGAACTTCTTAAGGTTCAGTGAGGGATAAATCTTTACAGGTACTAGGGTTTTCTTTTAATTTTGCTGTGGGACCTGGAGCAGCTACTGGTCTGGTTTGAGTGGGTTATGACATATACTACATTCTTCTGAGCCCCAAAGCACTGCCTCCTCCAATCCTTATGTCCTGGCTAACAGGTAAAAAGTGACAGGGCCAAATTTAGAGACAAAGCAGTTCTCAATCCCCAGGCTATTCCATCAGGCCGTAAAAAGGAAGATTTAATAAATTTTAATGCCAGGCTTCACTTCCTTTCCTTGGAAACCCATGCAAGATTAGCTCAATTACTTTTCTCCAATTTCTGCCCTCTAACCCCCACCTCTCAAAGCTACACTCACGAGTGAACATTACAAAACACTGGTCTCTGTCCATATCCTTCTCCTGTTCCTATACCTTCAGTGGCTGTCACTACCCAAAGAGTAAAACTTGGATTCCTTCTTATGCTATCTATAGCCCATGACATTTTTGACACACCTTTTCAGTCTCATCTTTCACGCCTCAGCCCCTCTGCTACTCCAGCTTCTGCCCTCAGCTCTCTAGCCACATGTCTACTAAGGCACTTTCATGTCTTTGAGCCACTGCGCACACCACATTCCTCTGCTGGGAAGTTTCGTCCTTGCATTCATTATCTGCCCAAATTCTCCTTGTCTTTCAAAGCCTGGTTTAAAGGCTACCCATTTTTGAAGTCCTGTCTAATTCTCTCAGTAGGAATGAATCCTTCCTTTCTCTGGGCTAGCAGGACCTTATTTATGCTTCTAACACTAACACAAGATGATATAGGCATGTCTTATCATCTACTTTGAAAGAGATCACACTCAAGTGCTATCCGTGTGTCCTTGCCCATAGTGCTGGGTATATAGTTGTTCAGCATTGGATGAATGGGTCCAAATGGTGACGATATATCCACATATGATGGTAGATGTGTATGTAGAGTGGATTCTGTATGTCCTTATCAGCGTACATACATAGCCAATCAAACTTAACACCACATAAAACATCGATGCCTAATACATAAAATAACTCCTAATATAGCAGTATATCTGTATAACCACGCTTTACTAGATGCTCGGCCTTATAGGCTTCATTTTGAAAGGGTGTCAAAGAAATGATTAGGGCTTAAGCGACTTCCAAGAATGACAGGGAAGAACACAGACCATGCACCCAGGGAGAAGCTGTGTTGAATTTCAACCTCTTAGAGTGAAAACCTGTAGCTTCAACAATTTGCACCGGAAGTTATCAGATGGCAAGTATTGATCAACCAATTTGCCACACAATAGTCTAGAAACTAACATAACTAAAAGGATATCAGCAGTAAGATTCCGTTTCCTGCTTCTGGGTTGGACATCTTTCAGCTCCCCACCTCCTTCAAGAATCCATACGCAGCAATAACGAACTGCCTCTAGCTTGGCTTAGGCTTTTGTATTAGCTCATTAATGAGTCTGGATTCCTTCCCCATTTTCCATGGTATCCCAGGCAGAGACAAAGACTCAGGCAGCAGGGGGCAGCTTTCCTTTAGCCTGATAACAAGTGCTCACTAGTCTCTGTCTGTAGTTAACAAATTCCATAGGTCTTTGAAGGTAGAGCCCACAGAATGGGTCCGGCCGGCCCTAAGCTCTGCAATGCAAAACAGAGCTTCTCTGCAATTCAAATAGAGCTCAGGAATTCAGGCCTTAAGCAGTGTTCCCGGCATCTCTGACATCACCCCAACAGCTGAGAGTGATGGTGTCTTAAGGAGGGCTCAGTAGCCCCAAGCCTTAGTCAATTCTTTCTGCTCTGCTGGCATGCGAAATGCACACACTTACAAATACATTATATGCTTTTCCAAATCATTCTAAACACCTCCTGGAAGACATCTGCCAATAAGGATCCCGTGGCAGCCACATTTTAAATATAGGACCCTCTCAACATCTTCAACCAGAGAACCGAATGTAAAAGGAATGCTGATTAACTTGCCATGAACTTTATAGCTCTGAAGTCTATTTGATACTACTGTTCCATGAAAGGTCTTGGTAGGATGAAGATCAAAATGAGACTCCTGGATTGTGTGCTAAGATTCCCCAAGCTGCACTTGGAGGGTAGCTAGCCTATTAATAGAGTATCTAATTTAGGGCAGTGTTCAAACTTGGGAGAAATCTAAAGAACTTGATTTAAACACACACACACACACACACACACACACACACACACACACACACACACACAATCTATCAGCTTCATTTTTCTCTTCAAGCACTTTGAGCCAGACTAAATTTTCAACAGTTAAAAAAAAAATCTGTTGAAGTTTGGCGAGACACAATTTTTCCAAGAGTCTTTAGAACTTAGATTATTGTGTTTAGAATGTTCAGATCACGGAAACAGTCCAAACTAGAAAAGACACAGTTCCCAGTTCCTCCAATCCTGCACAAAGACTCAAATGGCGTAGTGGTGATTCTTGACTTTCCCTTAGGCTAATGCTTCATACTATCATAATATGAAAGGAGATAGTAGCTGTAATGTATGTGGACATTGCATCTCATCTTTATACTGAGTATACAAGACAGATGATAGTATACCCATTTCCCAGGTAGCAGGAAACTGGAACAACAGCAAGTTAAACAATTCATCCAAGGACGTGACTAGTAGCTGAGCGCACATAGATTTGGCTCCAACTCCTTTTTGCTTTATGCCGAAGTAAATACACTAGTGTTATCTTTTCAGTCTCTCGCTGTCATTCTAACCCTGTACCTATAAGGTTTTACAATAATTACAGCTACTGGTAAAATAAAAACTTATTTTTTCCTTTTTTCTTTTGTTCTTTCCATCTCCTTCCTTTCTTTTGTGGTGGTCACAAGAGTTGGGGATGGACCTGAGAGGACTGGGAAGTGAATGTGCCCGGGGTGCTCTATGGGAAATTTCCAAATAATTAATAAAAATAATATCTTAATAAAAATAAAATGCTTCAACATTAAAAAAAAAACAACCAAAAAAAAAAAAAAAAAAACTAAACCCTCAGGTAGACTTGAGTCACCATCTTTTAAACCTTTAAACAGAGTGAAGAAATTTTTTTCTGGTCTCTCCCATGGTTTTCCCATTCCCATGAACCTATGCACATACCTGATTCTTCCCTACCAATACCGACCACACCATCTATAGTACTTGCTAAGTGATTGCTTCTTGTTGCTGTTTCCACTATCACCAAAAGCAATGATGTCTACAAAGTCAGCTTCCCTGAATCTCCATGGACATTTATTCCTGGAACTTTTCAACTCTCTTTCTCTTGTCATTCAGTCTGTTAAGATATATTTGGATCCCAATGACAATATCAATATAATAGTTATTACTACCTTCCTGCATGGTATGACTGAACATTAATGACATGGCTTCTCAGTCTTCACTTAGCTCATTTGTTAAAAAAAAAAAAGGTTCCTGTCAATCAAAGTTAAGTTCAAAGCAAAGCAAAGAAGCAAAGGCCCCTCACTCTCTCTTCAGGCTGATGTCAGTTTGCTAAGAAAATATTCCTTAGGTCTAATAATTAATTAGATACACATTGACTAAGGCAGATTATCTCTTTACCAACATTTCTTGTCATTTGTTTAAAAAGAACTCATAGTTATTTCTGCCTAAAACCATGTCTATGCTAGACCCACAGGCAAGCAACACATGTTCAATCATATAGCTATAAGAGGAAATATCGATGTTCTCTGAGAGAAAATCAAGTGGCTTCTAGTTTAAAATTATTATGGGGAACTCACACTATCCAAGAGATTGACCCAGAACTTTGCTAAGACACGATGGTAGGCTTTCTAGCTTGTGATTTCCACAATCCAATTTCTGCTTCTTAAAGTTAAGGATAGAACATTATACTGGATTCCAGATTCGTAGCTCTTCTTCTATTTGATGGGTTAGTCCAAAGTTTATTGGCAGTGCTAGCATGATAATTATTCTAAGACTCCTCAGTGCCCTAGGACGTAATTGACCTAAACTTAAGCATCATTTTCATAACGTGACATAAAAGTCACAAAATAACTATTTTAACTTTTTTTTTATCTTGTCACAGACTCAACAATACTGCATAATGTTTGGGGAAGGTAACACCTGAAAAATGTGGGTTACAAGAAAGTGTTTAGATCAACTTATTAAGGAGAAAAAGAGATCACAGGTTAAAACCCTTAAAATAGGGGTTGGGGATTTAGCTCAGTGGTAGAGCGATTGCCTAGCAAGCACAAGGCCCTGGGTTTGGTCCCCAGCTCCGAAAAAAAGAAAAGAAAAAAAAAACCCTTAAAATAAATCACCTACTGATATCCAGTGCATTAAACAATGGTGTAATTTTCATCTTAATATTAGATGGGAGTCTAGTAGAAAATTGCCACTTTTCAGTTGCTATGCAGAAATCACTGTGGTTGTTGCTTAAAGAGAACCTATAATTAGAGATACAGGGTTGACATAGTAAGAATTTACTTCCACTAAATTCCAACAGTGAGCTCATATAGAAAAGAATATGGCCCCATGTCTAGTCATGTGTTAAATACATTTAATATGCAATGGTCAGACTCAACTAACCATGGGAAAGACCCCATCTTTAAAAAATGAAAACCAACTAACATGGGACTTTCTCTGGGATTGAGACTATGGGAAGGATCATTCTAGACAAGAAAGCTCAACAGTCTTTATTCCCATTGGATTTTCTCAGAATTCTAATGACATGGGCAAGGAAAATTTGGAAGTATTGGTCATCAGCATTGAAGAAGACACTTTACCTCATTAGCACTAAAATATGGGATTTCACTTATCATTTCTAAAAGGAATAATGTTACCACCACTGATTTCCTTGTGTGTTGTAGACATTCTGTACATTGAGGTATTGTTTCCATTGAATTAAACACTCATGAGTTTTAAGAGCAGCCTGAGAGTTTCATTGTTTTATTCAGAAGACCAATATCTATGTATGAAGAAGTTTACAACTAGCATTGCTTGGTTGAAATAAGAATGAGAGACTCCCACATTCACCATGGAACAGAATCTGAATGCACTGTCCTAAAATAACTGAGTTATTTGGCATTTAAATCTACTGACTAATATGAAGTTAATTTTGTCATCCTTAGAAGGGGGAGGAAAATCTTGAATTGTTAATGTATCCTGGAAGATAGAGGAATTGAGATTCAGGGTATGAGAGTATAAAGATGACTAATTCTGATGTAGAACAGAGACAGCCTCTGGGCAAGGGCCCAAAGCCTGTGCAATCGGTTCCCCTGGCTCTGTCTGCCTTGGGTTCAGTGATCCCCACAGAGACCACCTCCACTCAGTGTATTAACTATTCAATGGGTTTAATGAATGAGGTGGTGGGTAATGAGGTGTACTTGTTATGAACAAACCTAGTTAATAATGTCCACAAGAGATAAATAATTAGCAAGCTCATGTCTCATGCCACAGGGCTTTTTTTTTTTTTTTTTTTTGTTTCAAAGATGAACTTCTGAAGTATGACCTCCTGCCATGACCTGAAGCACATACTGTTCAAGAAAACATGCTTGTACATGTACATTCATATTTGCATTAGAAAAGACGTTGGGGGCAGACTAGAGTATACACAACAACAATGACAAACACAATAATAGATAAAAGAAATCAAAATCTATAGAAAATTGAATATAGTGAAATATAGTAATGAAGAAAAAAATATATCTTCCTCTATTGCTCAATCAAGGTTATCATGATAGTGCTACCAAAACCGTCCTGCTCACCCTTCCTGACTTATCTTCCAGTTTTGAATAGTTTAATTAATATGCAAGGACTAAAATCCATGACCCAATTTAAATACATTTAATGCTGTATATTCTAAATATAGCAAGTAGTTCCTTTTCAAGAAATTTAATCTAAAATATTTGAGAATTCTCTTTGGTACAATGTTATTAAACTGTAAATAGTAATTAAGATATTAAAAACACATGCTCCCCAAAGCCACCAGACATTGTAATTATATTTCAAGCTATTAAACAGAAAGACAAAAGATTTTTTAATGATAAATGTGCTTTGGAATGTGTCAGCTAATTCCGGTTACTTTGTGAAATAATGCTTCGCTCCACAGAGTCTAGCAGCTGATATTTAACAACTAATTTACACTGTCCTTTTGTTACTGAGAAGTCTCTTCATTGGTTTTTGCAAATACCCCGTCTCCTTTCCCACTAACCCAGTCTGGCTCAAAATGGAAATGGAAATTACTATTGTTCTGTAGCGCCATTTGTAAGTAAAGATGTATCCTAGACACTGGAATATAGTAACAGTTGAGGAAGGCCTTTTATTTAAATTTGATTTTCAGAAAGCTTCTTAAAAAAAAAATAACAAGCCTAGAATTCAGATTTAAGACTAGCTTTTCTAGAAAGCACTGGATCAGGTCAGTGTTTTCCAGGCTATCATCTGTTCTTATGAGAAGACTATGAAAAAGTTACTTGATGTGTTTCTATCATAACTAAGAGCCAACTCAAAGATTTGGAAAAATTGCATGCTCAGGAATGTACCTTCTGTGTTACTCAACAACTTTACAAATTAACTTATTAAATATTTAACATTCTATTTAGACAGCAAGTGTCTTCATTGTATGAGATTCTATCAAGCATCTTAAAAATACTTTGCCACTATTTCCAGAGAGAGATAGAAGTAGAGATATTTCAATGCCTGTTGTACATTTGACATTTTTTCCTTTGTCCATTTAATGTTAGTTAGGGATTTGAGATGCTAGCTCACATACTCTCCTGTGCTACAGAGCACCCTTATTTGTTCATCATATAATGTGGTAGGCAGTTTTCTAATAATTGTCCCAATTAGGATTCTGGAAAACATGCTTTGTCTTTCTCTGTTGAAGACTTTAAAGTCTTAGACTATAGAAATATCTATATTTGGCCCTTAAAAATTGTTAATCTACAATGTAAGGGGCTTCAGATATTTGTACTCCTCCCCACCTTTTATATATGCATCCTAATAGTAGCTTGTTCTTCTTCTCTTCATTAGATGAGTAGAAGGAAAGGCAAGAATAAAACCAGTAGCCTTGGAGTTTGGGTCTCATTAGAGCATTGTAGTTTCTTCTTTTGGTAAATGTAACTAACAGAGCCCATCTTGCTTTCCTCTCAGAGACAATGCATCAGTTTATCTAACGTGCATCTACAAACTGATCTCCGCTATGCAAATGTATGGTTGAATTATTATTTAGATAGAGTTACATGGTTACCATGATTCAAAGACAGGTCAAATATGTGGCCCTGGGGAACAGATACATAGTAGGAACGATAAATGCCAAAATGTGTTTTTTTTTTTTTTAACGCTCAATGTTTTATAGCCTGGTGAAAAGAAGGCAGAAGAACAGAAGAACTGGATAGGGGGAAGGGCAAGTTGAAGTTCCATCTGCCTGTGTTGGAAGGCTGGTGGGAAGGGAACAACTTCTGAAAGGATGAGAGGTTACAAAGTGGAAAGGGGTGACCTGGGAACAGGGTGTTTTTTTTAAGAATGCAGAGCAGAGAATAAAGTCACAAGACTTGTTCACAAGAGGGTCCTGGGTTAAAGTCTGACCTTGAGTCACAAATCACAGAATCACACGGCTGGAAGGAATCTTAAGAGGCCATCTCGTTTACTCCCCCGCCATTCAGCAGGACATTGTAACCTTCCTAAACAGATGAGACTTTATCCTACTTTGAATGAGAAATTCTTGACACCAAATGGGCAGGTATTGACTGCTCTGGTCTCAACTCTTTACAACAGGCAGGAAAACAATTTCTGGAATTTCATTTGAACCTTTACTGAAATGGGCAAGGTGATAATTTACTAGTTTTTCCTTGAGGGCAATAACTCCTGTGGTAGTTTAGGAATAGCAAAATTAGCTGTAACTTATAAATACACTTAAACAGAGAAAATGCTACTGACAGACTAAGTTAGAGGATAAGTTGCCCAAAGCGTCATATGGGTAGAAAGGTATTATGAACATTCATGGTAGTTGTGGAGTCTTCTATCCACATAGGAGTTTGGAGCAGAAACAAAACGTGGTTTAAAGAAATATGATCTAGTAAATTCCAGAACTAATACTGAGAACCAAGAAAGGCTCAATTCCTCCCTTAACAAAAAAAAAAAAAAAAAAAAAAACCAATAAATCCTCACATAAATTAGAAACTGAAAAAGAAATAAAAGGGACCTCATTTTCAATCGTGGGAATCTTACACACGAACCGCGCGGCTTATGAGGAGGAGGGCGTATACTGCACACCTGGTGCCCCTTCCCAGGAAATGGGCTCAGGACTGACCCTGAACCCATCACCTCAAGGTTACACCATGGGACTGTCAATGTAGAAATAACGTTACTTTATTCTCTTCATGGGTATAGTGTTTCCTGTGCTATCAACAGAAACCATAATCTGAAAGGAGGCAGCTGAGAATGTCTGTGGAAGACGGTTGAGTTATTTTGGGAGTTGCTCGTAAATGCTCCAATTCAACAGGATGGACACACAAGCCCAGATAGGAAGAAATCTCCGCACTTGTAGACATAAAGGATGGAAAGTAACATTACCTGGAGTCTCCATTCACATGCAAACATAGGCAAGTTAACTCGATTCTACCTCCCCACTGCCAAAAGTTTAGGCCAATTTAGTCAGGCATTCACTGAATCCAGATGTTTGGCAGTATAGAAGAAACAACATCTGGATAATTGATTGAATTTTCAACTCTGCTCACTAGATGTTTGGCAACATGCCTGCACTGCCTCTAATGGTCCCTTGCCTCAGTTTCTCTAGCTATAAAAAGGGAATAAACATTTGTCATTTGGTGAGGATGATAAAATCTTTAAGGGTAATGCATTCTTAAAAAGAATGGTTCTATGAGAGTATTGTATCTCATAAAATCTCAGGTTGGATCCCACCCCCACCCCGAACAACTAGTCTTCAGATCATGCAGGGATGGAAATAAGGTTAAGTGCTATAGAGAGCTAATGCCGTATCAGTGTTAACATTGCCACCATCACAATCAAAACTCTGTTCTTTGTTATTTCCCCAAAATATCGGTCAAAATGTGAGTTTCAGCTAAGGTTTGAAAAGTTGTGTTTTGTGCATGTAAAGCAGCACAGGTGAGAATAAAAGAAAGCCAGTGTGAGTGTTTGGAGCCAGACCCATGGTAACAGGTAAAACTGGTCTATCAATGACAAGCAATTGCTCAATGCTATTTGTATAGAAAGGGAAAATGTGCGCACACTGCTATGAGTGGAGGGAGAAGAAAGGAATGCTGATGGTGAATTTTCCCTCTCTATGTTTACCTCTACCTCTCCATGGATTAGCTTGTGCTTTTGTGGCTGAAAGTTAGATGAAAGAAAAAAATATATAAGAGAGAACACAAGCGAAATAACAAAGGAATCTGCAGTCACACAAAACTAAAGTACTGAAGCTCCCTTTCTTTCTTTTTTTTTTTTTTTTTTTGGTTCTTTTTTTCGGAGCTGGGGACTGAACCCAGGGCCTTGTGCTTCCTAGGCAAGCGCTCTACCACTGAGCTAAATCCCCAACCCCTGAAGCTCCCTTTCAAAGGTAAACCCTGCCTACAGGGAAAAGACTAAACAGCAGCTCCATAACTACCATTTAATAAAGGCCTGGTATGCAAACATAATTATATCTATGCATATGTATATTTATGAATATTATAATATGTACACACACATGTGCTTTAGCTAGCCTTATAGTACTACTGATGGGAAAATGAAAGTACTGATTTGCCTAAGGTTATATATTAAAAATACATATATATATGTAAATGCGTATTTATATATTTATAAATATTGTATGAATGTCAATGTATATATTTATGTGCGTATGATTAATTTATATACACAAATACATATATGTACATAAATATATACATATATATTAAAATACATAATTTCAGACCCAATATGGATGCAAATTCATATTCTTTAACTATAGCTGAAACCTTTACAAAAAGGCTTGCTGCAAACATCTTTGGGGATTACTAGATCATATCGAAGCCTGTATTTTCTCAATTTTCCTTTTCAAGTGGATTCTGTTCACAGGTCTTTGTCTGAAATCCCTTAATGGCTGCCCCACTCTACTTACCTTTGCTTACTCCTCCCTTATACATGGTTTATAGCAGCTCTTCCCCCTAGCCTTGCTCACCCTATGTTTCTATCAGGTCACCCCAACTAATGAGCAGCATCTCTCTACGTGCTTTACTGTGTATCACACTTTACCTTTCTTGAGATGTTTATGCTTGGGTTCCCTTCCAGGGAGGCTGTTAAAGCAGAGTATTACATTTCTTTTCAATCTCAGAAGTCCCTCAGACCCAGTAGAACACACACCAGGTATGCCTTAAAGTCTGTTGAAAAATCTATACTCAGGATTAGAGGCACAGTGATGGGCCCCGAAATTTTGGTCTCACCAATGCAGGATTCAAACTGGGTAGACTCACGCAGACACAGTTAGGGTCATTATAAGTAGTCTGCAGACCAATAGATTTTTCCTCCTAGGTGAAGTGGTCACATTGCCTTGGTACCCTTCGAGACACATTTGGAAAGAATCAGTGCTGTGGTCATGTGCTCAGCAGCAGTATCGAGCATTTATTAAGTGGTCACTGAGCTCAGAGCACTTGAGGGGACACTGGAGGAGTTCCTCCACGTGTGCTTTCAGTACGGTCATGATACAATGCGAAATGCGCTACCATTAGAAAGCCCTTGCAAACAATTTTCTCAGGCTGCCAAAAAAAATTGCCAGTGTTCACACAGAAAATAAAATCAGCCTTTTGTCTTCACACAGGAACTTTTGTCCTTGCACAAACATTTTAGTCAAATTACATTCTTCCCAAGCTAAATAGTAGCCCAGTACCTGGGTCCTCCCATTCATGAAGCAAGGCATGGCACAGAAACACTGTCACTGTGGCATATGGTGGCCTTTCTGGTGGCTTTTACAAAAATATGTGGCCACAAAGCAATCACAAGCAGATGGTACAACTAACTTCTATTTGTGTCTTGTTGTAAAACTCCTGACAAGAGGGGGAAAATATGTGTATAAGGTCAAGAAAATGAGAGGAATGAGTCAGAATTTGGCAAAGGTGCTGTGAAACCGGGCCTCTGAGATCTTGCTGGTGGTAGTGAAAACTGATATATTCTCATTGGAAAGCAATTTGGAGACAGCCATTGAAATATTCACATCCCTTGATGCAATAGCATAGTATTGTAAGAAAATAATCTATGATCAGGAGATAGTGCTGTGGATAAAGAGACAGCTCAATGATGGAATGAAACTGGAATCACTTAGGATGTCTATCAATCATGAGGACTAGACAACAGAATGCTACACGGCTACAGAGAATGATTAATAGGAGCATGAGAATGTGTTGTCAGATAGTATGATTTTAAAAATTATTTTATGAAGCCAGGCATTGTGGCTATACCATTATCATTTTTCTAGTACTGCAATATCATAATAAATCAAAATGGAGTGAAAGATGTCAAGTTTAGCAGGCAAAATCATTGAAGAAAATAAATAATTGCTACTTACCCACATGCCTAAATACTAGTGTCAACAATGAAAACCATCTGCCTCATATTAATTTCCTTTGCACTTCCACTTTTGCTGGATAACACACATACCTGGTTAATGTGCTTCAGTTTGTCAATGATCTGGCTAACCACTGGCTCAGGGCCCTTCATTTTCAGCTCATGGAGGTTAAACTGATTCTTCATCCCATTCCTTGCCGCCTTCTGGCTGTATCTAAAGAGAGGAAGGAAAAGAGAAAGTTTGTCAATGAGAGTCCCAATCAAAGAGACCGCTGACTCCATTGGGTACCAACAGTGCAACTGACTATAAATTCTCTCCTGCCTTTTAGAACATGAGATGGCAGAATGGGAAGCACTGTGCTAGGGGACGTTCAAGGTCATGGTCCGTGAACAACACCATTAAGGACTAGCTCTGCTTGTGCTTCCCGCTCATTTGAAGGAGAAAGAACTTCCCATGCTCTTTACCTCTGCTTTACCCTCATACCCCTCCTCTCACAATTTCCTGCGGACCCCACGGGAGCTGTTTTTCTGTTCAGGGAATTTTTTCAACCAGATGAAGCATATATTATGCCTGTTAGCTTGCCTCCATGTTCTCCCCTGGAAGAGAAAAGCACAGCTCAAGAGAAGCTTGTTGACATTGTCCTGCGTGGGGAATCACAGGCTTTGCTTTAGAGCTGGAGGATCTATTAAGGTCTCTACAGATGTCCTCATCAGGCTGGATAGGGAGAAAATTTATAATCCAAGGCCATTCATTCTACCTTTCATCCCCAGTGGCAGGCTTTTCTGCCTTCAACTGGGACAGTGATTCCCACTCGATTGAACATTTTTCTGTACCCACTGTTCCAGCTCTTCATTTTAACCCAAACTGGAATCCTGTCATACATCCTGATTTGCATCATTTTCTGTCCTAATATCTATATTGTGGACATACTCCATTTCAGAACATGCCGAACTGCTTTTTTCTTATCGTTCTGCATAACTGTATCATACTTTATTTGTCCAAACTGATAAACTATTTGTAAAAACTTTGATAATATAAACAGTGTTGTAAGGAATAGCAAGGGGGTGGGAATGGAGGGAGGGAGGGAAGAGAGAGAGAGAGAGACAGAGAGAGAGACAGAGAGAGAGACAGAGAGAGAGACAGAGAGAGAGACAGAGAGAGAGACAGACAGAGCCAGACAGACACACACACACACACAGAGACAGACAGAGCCAGAGAGACAGACACACACACACACACACACACACACACACACACACAGAGAGAGAGAGAGAGAGAGAGAGAGAGAGAGAGAGAGAGAAAGAGAGAAAGAGAGAGAGAGAGAATATCCATTATATATGATGTATGGTCAGCTCCTAGAAGCTTTGCAGTTTCCTGGTTCTGAATGAAAAGGCAACCACTGAATTGTCAGATCACCAAGCCAACTGCCTTCGTGGACTCTTTAGTAAACAGTATATTCAGTATTTAGTCACCCCGTTTATGTCCATAGAGTGCTGTGGAAATGTGGGATCTCCGTGATGATACCAATTCCGACGTCTTTCTTTACTCCTGCTATTGCCTAAGGAAGAGACCCCATGCACAGATGAAGATGTAGGACTAGTACAGAAACGAACCTCAGGAACACGTTCTTAAAGATGCCTCCTTGGACTTGTCCATATCAAAGTTCGGCAAGCACATTTCTGTGTCTTCTTACAAACAAGCCTTTTCCTGAAGCTCATTATCCTCACCAGGCTTGGAGAAAGACATGCCAGCCTAGCAATATGGTCCCGGACTCCCCATTCTAAAACTATTATGAATATTAAATCTAATTACTTGTATAGCTGATCCCTTGGCAACACTACTGTAGGGTTCTCTGCCACTCAAAAAAGAATTACCCTGTAGTTCTGTTTTCTTTTCTCATCTCTCATTTTCTAGTCATGAATTAGAACTAAACATGGCCAGCTCAACACTGCTTCACAATCCCATGGTGACTCAGTTAAAAAAAAAAAAGGCAGCACATCTAAAAGCTCGCCCAACTTTTCTTGATAGTTGAAATAGCACTCACTCTTGCACTGTATCATGTGCTATTTAAATCCTCAAAGAGCTCTAGTAAATTAAGCATGGTTTCTGGTTACAGAAGTGTTGGGAAGGGCTGGCTTGTGGTTTAGACATAAAACTCGCCTTTATCTCAATCATGTCACAAAGCACTAGTCAAATGTACTCATCCAACTGGTGTTGACTGTTGCTAAAATTCAGGGACACTATTTAAATACTATGTTCTTAGACTATTCCTTAAGTACTCAGGACACTCCCCTGCCTCATATCTTTTCCTGTATCTCATCTCTCTATCCTTTCCTTCTACCTTAGGTTGATTAAAAAACAAAAAAACCAAAAAAAACAAAAACCAAAAACCAAAAAACCAAAAGCCACTGAAACATGTTGCAGACATTAAAAGAGCATAGTAGATCTTAGGCACTGATAGAGAAGAAAGGTCAAGGTACATTAAAACAGATAAAATCCCCACGAGTTGAGAATGTCCAGTATGGTTCTATTTGTGATACAGATGGGTTTATATAGACAGTATAGTAGGCCTTTCCCACTTGTCTACAGCGTCACCCTCTTTAGAATCACTGGCTGGCAAATAATAATAGCAATAGCCTGAAAACATTAATTGAAAAACTATAGAAATAATTAATTGATGTCATAAATTGAATGTTGTTCTAAGTAGTGTGATAAAGCCTATACCATGGCACTCATTCATGTCTAGGATATAGATTATCTGTCTGTTGTGCATGTCTAAGCTAATATGCTACCCTGCTCACTACTAGTCACTTAGAAGCTGCCTAAGTTATCAGATTGACTTCAGGGTAAGGGAGAGATAGTACACAGCTAGAATTGTTTGATGGTGTTATTATTAATCTCTTGCCCTGTCTAAATTTCTTTTTTTTTTCTTCCGGAGCTGGGGATCGAACCCAGGGCCTTGTGCCTGCTAGGCAAGCGCTCTACCGCTGAGCTAAATCCCCAAGCCCCCTGTCTAAATTTCTAAACTAAACTTTATATCAGTGGTCTATGTTCAGGAGACAACAGTACAGGCATCATTTGGTATGCAAGTGTGATTAGTTCCAGAACCCCCTTTATTGAAAAACTCCCACACTATATGAATATAACCTACACAATCCTCATATAGCTTCAATCATCTTGACATTATTTATAATACTCACTGTAACACAAATAATTATTATATTATTTAGAAAGTCACTGCAAGAAACCCATCCATATATGTTTAATATATCCAGCACAATTCAGTTCCCCCAGTACTTATTTATCCTCTCCAGCGTCTCATTATATAGCTTTGGTTGGCCTGGCACTCACTGTGTAGACCAGTGTGGTCTTGAATTCACAGAAACCCTCCTGCCTTTGCCTCTGGAGTGCTGGCATTAAAGGTGTGCACCACCACAGTCAGCTCCTGTTTGGTTTTCTTTTCAGTGCTAGGCCTCATGCATACTAGGCAAATCTTCTACCACTGACCAACACTTTCTTTCTTTCCCTTATCCTGTTAAAGATCAAACTCAGGTCCTTCAGCCTGCTTAGCATGAGGTCTAGCACAGACCTACATCACCAGTCTTTTCCTACTTGTGTTTCCAAATTGTGTTTGGTTGAATCCTTGGACATGCAGAGGTGACTATTCATGTGGGGTTCAGTACTATCATTTCAAGGAAGCAACAAGGTCTTGGAATACATCTTTTACAAAAGGAGAACCCCTGTACTCTCATATGCTGTATAACTATTCAAATATGTACCGAAAGCGAGGAACTAGTGAAGCTCTTCCTTTCAATAAGTGAGAATAAGTGGATGCCAGACAAGACTTGCTTATGTATTTTTTCACTTTATTTATCTTCTGTATTTTATACCATGGGTATTTGCTTCTCTGTGTGGAACTGACAAGTGAACCTAGGGCCTTGCCCACACTAGAGCAATTCTTTGCTATTATGTTACATCGTCAGTCCTGCACTGTGAGCTTTCTAAACCTTTCTATTTGACTTTTTTTTAAATAAATGAAATTGTACACCACAGTTAACTTCAATCTGTTTCAGTGTTTGTAAGGCATGATTGACAAAATTTGAATGTATTTATCATGTATACTGTGATGTTCAGCTATGTGTATATGTAGTGAAATGATTCCCAAATGCCAGTTGTTTAATCTATCCATTACTTTACTCCATCATCCTTCCCGTTGTAATAAGTTCAAAAACTGTTTACTTAAGCACATGTGCCTCCCTGCGATAGCAAAGGGACACAGATGGTGTGTTCTCAGGGTATTTCATGGGACATGTGTACTCTGAGTGTCAAGCCCAAAGGGAATCAGTTAGGGATGTCTCTGGAGTTTGCAGTTAATGAATTCATTCAGCATTTCACTTCCATGGGTTCCCTCAGTGCTGCTGATGCATGCAGCCCTTGAGAGTCTTTGAATGAGGCTGAGCCATGGTAACCCCAACTCATCTGATCCACACACTGCAAAGGGGACAGGGACCCTCATTAGCCTCAGGAGATTTTAACGGTGGGTTATCTGGTTAGCAATACTTATCTGTGACTTGATTAATTGTCCTCTTTTCACAACTGCCTCTTCCCAGAAGTTTTAACATGCCTCTGGTAAGGAAAGAATAGAAATGCCCACCTTTGAAATGGGATGCTTTTTCAGCTGTATGGACTTAGCATGATATTAGAGGCGTTACCTTTAAGCACTGCGTTCAGTATCTTCTTCCCCCATCCTGTTTGGATCTATTCAGCACAAAAATGACTGCCGTGATACTAAGAAAACCCTATTTATGCAGTGAAAAGGAGAACGTTTCTCCCTTTCAGGCAGATTGGTTAAGGCCTGGAGGGGGGAGGGGGAGGAAACCTGTGTAAAAGCCTTAAAGAGAAAAGGAACCTAATTAAAACAGGACATCTGGGCATGCTTGTCCTGGGACAGTTGAAGCAAAGAGAGCACTTGTAAAAGAGGAATAGAGTCAAACAAGCGTAAAATGGGCGAGCTTTTCTTCCTAAATCTGCACTGGCTGAGGCAATCAGCGGATGCAAATGGAGAATGCAGGAGATCGAAGCGCCTTCACAGACCAGCGGGTCCAACCCCCTCTCCGTGTACACGAAGAAACAGACTCAGCAAGGGACTTTTCAAACAGCGAATACTACAAGTTTCATACTCAGAATAAAACGCTTTTCTTTAAAGGTCCCTCAAACGGATCCTGTGCATTCCTAACACGGCTGGTTCTGATTTAGGGCAAGGGGGTTGGTGGAGACTTCACGTTCCTTCTTGCCCTAGGCATTAGAATGGTGGTAAGGGTTTGCTAGCAAGTCTCAGAAGGACTAACTCCTGGCTAAAAGGATTTGATTTCACAAAAGTTTACATTCAATTGCTGCCTGATTATGGCTGGGCAAAGAACAAGCTATAGATCATATATGCTCAGAGCGCCATCTTATGGACAGACTGTGGCACGACAATGAATGGTCTGTCATCCTTGGAAAATACTCGGGCCACAAGTGCTGGTGGAAAATGAGATAATTTAAAGAGAACAAATAGCTTCAAAAGCAAACTAGAACAGAGTAGCAAAAACCATCTTATTAAGACTTATTATTAATCCTGAGATTAATAATAAATAATAATTAAGACTTATTAATTTTATCAATAATATCTTATTATATCCAACTGTTTTCCGTTGGAAATGCAGTCTTAATTTGCATAAACACACAAAAATAAAAGATGAAATTAGCTGAGATTTTAAATGTGTTTAATAAAGAAAATGACAATTTTTCTTCCAATCTGTGCATATTTCTTTGTTTGATTATGTTGGGTCATAGTGTTTACTCCTGGCTACCCTAGGACTTGCAATATGCACATCAAGCTGGCCCTAAACTGATTGCAAGTGTGGACCATTAAACCTAGATTTCTGTGGATATAGTCAAAGAGAAATATCCCATCTCTTTCACTTTTTCTAACTGCAGCAGGACAGTAACAAACAACTTCAGGGCAAGTTTTAAATGCTAAAAACACACTTATCCACGATATTTCAGCAAATACCTTTGTTTCTACACAATTGCCTTTCAGAAATTACAGAGGTTTTAGTAGCAGGAAAGAAAATCCTAGGGAAGGAATTGGAAGCACGCGAAGCCATTTATGTCTTATTTTAGTAGGAAAGGAAGTGAGTGCCAATCCATTTCTATTCTTGTTTGAAACCTCACTTGAGAAAGGGCTAAAAGATGACTCTTGGAATAGACAATGATTGACAAAATTTGAATGTATTTATCATGTATATTGTGATGTTCTACCACTGACCAACACTTTCTTTGGTAAAACCTATACCATGGCACTCTTCCATGCCTAGGATATAGATTATCTGTCTGTTGTGCCTGTCTAAGTGAATATGCTACCCTGCTCACTACTAGTCCCTTAGAAGCTGCCTAAGTTACCAGATTGACTTCAGGGTAAGGGAGAGATAGTACATGTGTTCTAGCCAGTGAAGAAAATGGGAGAAGTTGATGTTATCCATCAGAGTCTGGGGCTGTGAGAAGCAGTTGGCCCAGCAGAGAGGGGACGATAGACAATGCCTGGGACAGCACCACCTGTACCTCAGTCTAAAAATCAAAGCATCTGGGAGGGAGGAAAGAAAACAGGAAACTGCCAAGAACTTCCTGAGAGCACTCAAATAACCCTGAGAGCAATAGGAGGAGCTTCAAGTTCCTCACGCCCACCCTGAGAGAAGCCCAAGGCTTCAGTTGTCTTCAGTCTGGTTCTACGTGAAGTGTAAGGCTGAGGTGGGAATACTATAGGGCTAGAACATAGGATCAAGGTGAAAGAACGCTTAAAATTTTCTTTGTTTGCCTTTGCACTTGAACTCTGATACTGAGCGACAGGCACTGAGTACTCATGTCTCTCTGCGGAGGACTCTCCAGCAGAAAGACCTTCACAGAGCTTCTGAGGGACAGGGCGGATCAAGGAAGAACCTGTTGGTCAGGACTTCAAGTGCTTCAGACTTCATCCTGTTGTTTTGAATGTCAAAATGAATTGCCAGAGGTCCAGAGCAAAGGGCAGACTAACTCCGGAGCAGTGAGAAGATCCTTTAAAAGATAGCCGTTCCTGTAATCCTGTAATTGGCTGGAAGCGGCTGTCCCCTTAGCTATAGTTACCAGCAGGCCTTAAAACCTTTCACCTTCAGGGTTATCAACCTCCCATTCTCGCACCCCTGCCCCAGGTCTTGGGCCAGAGGGAACAGAGCAGCTAAAGGTGTTAGCTTAGCTGACTCACCTGGCAAGCCCCAGGCTTTGGAATTCACCTTGTTCTTCAAAGCTCTTGGAGCGAGCCTGGGTGTTCAGGCATGACTTCCTCTCGCCTAGAATGTTTCATATGTCCCTGGGCTATCTGACCTGAACTTTGGTCCATTTCCCTCATTTCCCTCTGAGTCTGCTACCTTTTTTTGTTTCCTGGCAGACCTCACTAGATGTCTGTGGGGCTGTTGCGAGATAGAGGGCCTCCCCTACAACGCTCAGTTTATAGGGTAAAAATTTACTCTTGCTTAGTTCTAATTATTCAGTCTTACTGGATCTGCACTCATTGTCTGGGGCCTGCCTTACACTGACTGGCCTTCTGATCTCCCGCCATTCTCTTTCACCTATCAAGTCACCCTACTTTAGGGATTAGTCGCTGTCTCCATGGCAGACTAACTTTTTTATGCCCCAATAAATGTTACCATTCAAGTAGTGTGACATATACCACTTGGTCTGGCTAGCCAGAGAGATGGTCTCTCACAGTCCACAACCAGTTCCTTCCAGCCACGTGTCCATCCCATCAGGCTAGTCACTGGGCTTCCAAACCTGCTAGCAGCACAAATTTGTATCACAACCTGTTTTTGATTGGCACAAACCTCCCATTGCTGTTTGATATTCGATGGTGTTCTATGGCTGTGAACCAAGTCTGACACACCTCTTCCGGGACATGTGATGGAGGGTGCACTTATTAGAGGTAGAAGATCTTTTGTCCAAAATACTTAGGACTGGAAGTGTTTAGATTCCCCCATATCTCCAATTTTGTGATATTATTGTGTATATAATGAGATATCCTATAGATGAGACTCACATATAAACATAAAATCCCTTCTTGTTTCCTATATTGTTTATCCACATAATTCCCACCACCTAGGGGTATGAAATACTTGTAGTGTACCTACATTGTGACTGTGACCCATCACATGAGGTCAGCTATGGAATTTTTCCAATTCTGACATCCTATCAACCCTCTGGAAGTTCTTGATCCTGAGGCATTTGGGACTTTGGAATTAGTGTTCACATTGTGAACTACTGAAAGTAGCATATTGCAGCATCTAGTGGACCTGAAGAGTGTGCCCCTCATGGCAGGGGAAGGGGCTAGCAAGGGCAAGGTAAGTCACTGTGAACCTGGGCCCAGAACACTGAAGGTTACTACACACTGGGGGAGTACTCCTTCACTGTCTTCCCTAAACATCAGTTTCTCAATTCTTGAACTGAGGGTCTGAAGCAGCAGGAAAAAAAGAACACTCAGTGAGTCTTTATCTGGTGGACGAGTGGCAATGTGGAGCACATAGAGAGGTGACAACTAGTCTAGACAAAGAGCTTGTCACCACCAGCGGCTCCAGATCAGACTAGCACCACCCTTAACAGGCATGGGCCCGGTGCTGGCACCTTCAAGTCACCAGCCATCAACTAGAGCTGAAGAAAAACAGAGGGGGTGTGAGCTCCAGTGTGAGCCAGGCCCAAGTTGCTCAGGTGTCCCCAGCGGTTTTCACCTGCTCTCCCAGTGGAACAAAGCGCCCATTGTGGGAGGCTGTAGGCGTGGTGGTGCTAAGCAAACAACAAAAAGACTCTCCCGAGCAAGCATAAGGCAGATGGGAGTCCAGGAAAACTTTAGTAAGGCAAATAAAAGTGACCATAAAGCACTTGGTAAAATATAAACTGCTGTATAAATACTTAATAAAAGTGTGCGGCGATTCACACAAGGACAACTGGGTCAAAAACTATCCAAGCTCTCTAGCCCAGAGGTTCTTGGAAAGACTGAAAATGATCTTCCTCCCCCTGGTTGCTAGGGCACTTTGTATTCCTCCACTCTTACCTGCCCTTCAGGCCTTGGCACCTCTTTAGATATATGTCTCCACTCACTGATGTATCTCTGTGGCTAGAGGGTGTCTAATTTTCATTCTGGGCAGTTGTGTCAAGTATTATTCAGAGCAACAGTGATTGAATTCCATTTCTTTTGCTCAGAAGCCCTGCCAGACCTGTGTGGTGCTCTAAGGGAGACATTTTCTTTAAGATTTAATTCCTCGAATCTTACCCCAAACTCTCCCCGATCAGAACCTGAAAATGACTCTGACAACATCTCAGACAGCTGGCCTGCCTGCTCTCCTGTTAGCTCCTAGAAGACTGAAAGGAAGAACTCACTGCCATCCTCATGACAGTGATTATACCTTGGGGCTCTGTTTAAATACTCTTGCTGTGGACTATCTGGGAAGCCATCAAGGACAGAAGTGGAAATTCAAAGTCACTCAGGTGGCTGCATAGCATTCTTCCTTTCAAATTCTCAGTTTCCTCCCAAATCTCCCCATAAACCAGCTTAGGCCTCATGCCATGAAACAAAGGAACAAAGAAATAAAGAAAACAGTTACCTGTCTAGAAGAGGTTTAATGAACAGCTAGCCTCAAGGCAAGCAAAGGGCGCCCTCTAGCTAGGCACTGGAGTAGCTGTAGGGTAAAGAGCTCTCTCACTTTTACAAGGAAAGGAAAAAAAGAACAAGACTGAAGAGATTCGAAAGGCCTAATGCTCTTGTTTGGACCTGAGGGTTGGGCAAGAAGCAAAGAAAGGACTAGATTGAGCTGAACTCATTCTAAATATGGTGCACTAGCAATGAAAGCAAACTTAGGTTAGAGATTTGATCAAGAACAAGAAGAAGGCAGAAGAAGAAGAAGGTTCTGTACCCCAAAGAAGAGTGAAGCTTCTTCCAGCCAAAGCAGTATAGTGGATGAAGGCATGGACTGGCTGGCTTTGAATTTCCTCTACTTTATTAGTGCAGTGGTCTCTGGAAATATGTACTAAGTTTTACCAGTATAAATGGGAAGATGAGGAGAAACGGTACAGGCCACCACAAAGGCTGATGTGAGAATGAACGTCCACAAAGTACTTAGAACAGAGGACCTGGCAGACGGTGAGCATGCTAGCAAAGTTAGCTATTATTATCCTTAACCATGTCTATTGGGTGAGTCCTGCTTTGTGAAGTGTCAGATTTGGAAAGGATAGGAGTAAAGATAGCAGTGCTTGGGAATCCTTCAGGCAGGAGAAGGTCAGAGTTGTTAAAAGAGGAAAAGCTGATAAAACAAAGGAATGAGGAAGCAAAATCCCCATTGGAATGACATCTTTACCCCCATATTTAGTAGATGTCCAAGACATAGGGGCCTAAAGGTGACCAGCTATTGGCAATTTGCCCAACACTGAGGGCATTTGAGGGACATGGGAACTTCTATGTAAAACCAGAAAGTCCTAGGTGAACTAGACGAGCAGACTTACCACTATTGGTACCAGAGACATTTGTTGTTCAGGGTAAACTGTTTTGTCTTGAGACAGGGTTTCACATAGCCCAGGATAACCCAAACTTGCTATGTAGTGAACGATGACCTTCCTTGTTCTACCTCCCCAGTGCCAAATATACAGCTGTGTGCTCCCATGCTCAATTTATGCACTGCTCAGGATAAAATTATTTTCTTACTTTCATATTTTAATAACCAAAGCACAGTGCACTGTTGCTAGGTGCTACCAATAGCATTAAGGAAAGCTGAGCTATCAGTATCAATGGATAGGGATATTTTTAAACTGGGAAATTCGTTGTATCTAGGAAGGAAGAAGAACATGTTAAATAAATAGGCTTCCCAGGGGCATGATAATCAGTCTGACAATGGTGTTCTTTAGCAGGACAGTAACACAACAATAGCCTCATTATCAATGATTCTCATTTGTTTATTCCATTATCTCATACATGCTTCAAGTTCAATCCCCAACACTATTATTACATGCGTTTCAAAGTAGTATAAGTGCTCCTTTTTTAAAATGATGCCACTCAGGCTTTTTGTTCTTTTCAACTGATACCCCCAGTCTCTCTGAGGAGCTCCCCATCCAGGGCCAATTGCTTTATTCAAGACCACGGGCTGACTTCTTTAAAAATAGAATCTGTGGGGCCAGGTGGATTTGCTTAAAGAAAAAAAAATCTAGAGATATGCACAGAGAGAGATGCTCGGGAGGCTACTCAAGGAGTGTGTGCTTGCAAAGAGAATCCAGCAATGCAGTGCTCATCATTTAGTGCACAGCTCCATTTATTCAGGGCAGTGTTCTCCCTGTACCCAATCGACTCTTCTGCATTCAAATCTAGCATATGAACGGTGCATTAAACCACCAAATCCATTTCATGTGCATGTTCTTATTAGGGGGCTCACCACAGCCACTTAAGGGGTTAAAGAAAAAGTTCAAGGAGGATCATACTTTCAATGTCCTCCTCAGCTATACAGTAGGTTGTAGGCTAGCCTGGGCTGTGCAAGACCCTGCCTCAAAACAAAGAAATGACACTATAAAGGAAACAAACCCAAGGATCAAAGCCAGCCTGGGGTAAAAGAATAAAGTTTACTGGCTTGAAAAAGGTTCAGTGTAAGGTGACAGGAAGAAGTTCAGAGCGTTAAGCATTGCTAACTAACCCGATTCTGGTTTCTAAACTGGAGGTGGACTATCACTCAGGCCAAGCACAGGGAATTTCATGTTTTGTAGAAGAGATAAGATTAGAATAAAAGAGTGGAGGCAGATCAGGGAGCTGCTACATCCAGGCCTAGTAAATACCTACAAGGGATGTTTTTACAGATGTGTTTGCTTTTCTCTGCACTGAGGATGGAATCCAGTGTCTTC
Organism: Rattus norvegicus; assembly: GCF_021556685.1. Lineage (NCBI taxonomy): Eukaryota > Metazoa > Chordata > Mammalia > Rodentia > Muridae > Rattus > Rattus norvegicus. The sequence goes on from NC_141554.1 coordinate 140,752,648, forward strand.
TACATGCTAGGTAAATGCTTGTTCTGTCCCCGAGCCACTCCCTGGAATGAAAAGATGTCTTGACAACAATAGCCACCATTTTTGCCAGTCCAGTTTTAACAGCATTGCTAAAGTTATTAGCAATCTCTTAAGTGAACGATCACCTCCATTCTCACATGGGGAAACTGGTCTCAGAGAATAAAACAAGCTAAGATGTATGGAATAGAAATTCAACCTTCAACATGCTGACTCCAAAATTGTATGCCTTAATAGTCTTGCTTCATGGTACCATGTACCTTTAAATCACTGGCTTTTTTTTTTTTGTTGTTGTTGTTGTTGTTTCTTTGTCTTGAATTGTTTCTTTAATCAACAACTGTTTGAGTATTTTATAGCAATAAAAATAATCAGATAAATCATTTTCTTTGAAAAAAACCACCAAAGGTTTGTACCCTGAGGCAAAGAGTGGGGCCAGTAATAGTAAAGAATGGGCAGCTGCCAGCCATTTCCATTACAACCCTAGAACCACAGCGACAGACATCATACCAACCAGGTAGGATCTAATGGCATGCCCATTGCTAGCCATTCTTAAGAAAATGGCTTCCTTAAAATACCTCTCTCTGTGCCTGCACTCTAAGCCCAAAGACTCCATTTTCTTTGAGGCTCAGGGACTGACTACCAGAAGGAACCCTGCTGAGTCAAAGTAATTAGAAAAGTATTTCAGAGGCGTTACTATTTGGGAAGGTCAGAAGTATTCTAATAGGGTGATAGGGTATCAATAAAGGAGACTGACTATCTGCCTTATCAGGCAAGCTAAGAAGACTTATCCAGCACTCAAGATTGAATCAGTTCTCTACCTAATTTACAGGCTCTCTGAGGGGTAAATTTTAATTTGTGTATTAGCTACCAGAATCTATATGGTCTCAGATATGCTGAGTCCAGTCATGATACTGATATCACTAAAACCATTCTTTTTTTTTTTTTTTTGGTTCTTTTTTTTTTTTTTTTTTCAGAGCTGGGGACCGAACCCAGGGCCTTGCGCTTCCTAGGTAAGCGCTCTACCACTGAGCTAAATCCCCAGCCCCTCACTAAAACCATTCTAAGAATTCTTCTTTGGAAAGCCCATCTAAAGCCAGGGTTCGAAAATGCTAACAGCTCAATTATTTCATCTTCTCGCATTAAGTGGACCCCAAAAGGTATAAGTCTGTTTGGTCAGCAATCTCACTCAATAGTTTGGTTTCCCAAAACTCATAAGCATTTAAAAAACAAAACAAAACAAATCAAAACAAAACCCAGTTTACCTTTCTAAAAGAAGATGGCCTATAAACGTTGTCCTTGTTACTGTCATTTACATGGTCCTCTCTACTACGCTATAAATGGTACGGGTGGTGCCAACAGCTGTGCCTACAGTCCAGAGGACACCTTTGAACTAGTGAGCAGACATCAGCACCCCATCTTTCAAGTAAGTTGTCAGAATTTGGTATTAAATGCCCCACTGCAGCATAGAGTTTATGTTTGAATGAATATTCATCATTCTAAAAACTGTACTTTCCTCAAAATACCTCCCTTACCTGAGTCATGTTTCCTAACCTCTCAGGTTCTTATTACTAGAACCCTCAGCATGCACCAGTGACAATCAAACGCCTCACATTCAACAATCTTCACACTGCAGGGACTATTCATAACCCCGTAGGTCTTTTTCAAAAGATGATGTAAAAATACTATTGACAGGATGGGGAGCATCAGTGAAATCAGTCTATAACCTACAAAGTTCCTACTTTGCCTTTTGAAAGGGCATAGACACTTGACAGATAGGGAAGTGCACATATGTCACTTTAATAATTTCTTTAACGATAGTCATTTCCCTTCATGGCTCCACTGCTTCACCTTTCCAGGTGTGGTGATGGGGAGAGAGAAGACTCTTTGGAATCTCGGTGAAGAAGAAGTGATATGCTGGCATTGTGTATTACTAGGGCAAGCATACTCTGCTTAAAATAATAAGTCATCCAACCATCAACAGGTAGTCTACAGGCACAGCCATCCCCTGCATGAGGATGCCTCCTGCTAACATTTAAGACATGACAAGCAACCAAATGCAGCCCATTCTAAATGAGGCACACCGTAGTAAGCCATCAGTCAACAGGATGAACCAATTTTTTCTCATTTAATTTTGAAGGTAAAGCTACTGTATGTGGCACCATAAAATAATTTTAAGGGATAAATGTTACTATATTGTCATGGAGTGGGTTCTGATAAATAGCTGTCAAAAGGACTATTTTTGAAATAAATCTATGATGAAAAATATAGCAATCTAATCCCCTAGATGGATCATTACACATGGGTACATTCCAAGCATATCTGTCTTGTTCTACCATGACTTTTTTAAAATCCTTAGCAGTCATCAATAATATTTCATGCCATAACGAATTAAGTAATTTTCTGTGTAGTACATTCGTCTTTCAAGCTTTCTCACAAACAGCATTGACTTAGGTCTCTTGGATAAAGTCAAACATGTAAACTGCTACACCAGCAAACAGCTGGGTACATCCATGCTTTCATTCTAGGATATATATAGTAGTTTATCAAGTTGGAATGAATGGAGTGTCTGCTTCCTGGAAAACTGATGAATGAAATCCAAGAATGTTCAAGAGAGACTAAGAATCGTTGACAGAGATGGCAATAAATCAAATAAAAAAAAACCATGTTTGCTCTCCTACCCCCTATCCATCCATTCATAAACAGAAGAACAAGAAGAAAATGATGAAGTATAAATGAGAAGACAGAACTGAAGAATTAAAAGGTAAACTTCCATTTCTAAGTCTCAAAGTATGTTGGCCTACTGTAAGTATCAGCTACAGTGTGCTCTTCGATTTCTCTTAGGCTACTAGTGGGGGAGCTCTCAACCAAACGGCTTTAAGACCCAACTCAGCCCATCGAATACCATTTCCATTTTCTCTCATCTTCCCTTCCTCTTGGCTCTATATTTTGCCCTATGGATTTGCTTACTTATTGTCTTTTTTTTGGGGGGGGGTACATGAAATGAAACTCAGGTTCTCACACATGCTAGGCAATTGCTTCCTCTTCCAGCTATTTACACCCCAGGGTTCCCACACTGCCGCTGCATTGGCAGTCCTATATTTAAAACAGCATGCACACTGCTTTGGGGTTTTTGGACAAAAGCCACACTATAAACCTAAAAATAAGCCCAAACATCAAAAAATAAACAGTCTATTTTAAAATAGGAGCGTGGGAGCTATGTATAGTATCTGCTCCCTTCTATTGGCTTGTTCTCATGCAGCTGGAATGAGGTGTGTGTGTGTGTGTGTGTGTGTGTGTGTGTGTGTGTGTGAGAGAGAGAGAGAGAGAGAGAGAGAGAAAGTAATTGTGTTTGTGTGTGTGTGTGTGTGTGTGTGTGTGTGTGAGAGAGAGAGAGAGAGAGAGAGAGAGAGAGAGAGAGAGAGAGAATATATGCACATAATATGGCATGAGGTCTTTCCTGAACTCCTTTGAGCACTGCTTGCTGTATAAACCAATGAGAGACTGGATAGTTGACAGTGCTAGAAGTCTATTCCCCCACAAAAGTTCTCAAAAGAGACCATTCTTAAAATAACAGTAGTATTAAAAACAGGTTCAAGTATTCTACACAGCCTTTCTTAGATCATGGAAGAAAATAAGCTATTTTATTAACTGAGTTTTGAAAAGTATTTTGCAGTATTTGTCAGGAACTGGGTGGTAAAGTTTCTCCCAGTCATTCCTACTTGCTGATATGCCACAGTTTAGCCCTGTAATCTAGCAGAGAAGAAAATAAAAGGTCAGGGTTCTGGAGATGGCTCAGGAGGTAAGTGTTCTTGCTCTGCAAGCAGAAAAAAAAATCAGAATTTGAATCCAACACCCATGTAAAAGGCCAAGCCTGGCTGTATACACCTGTAACCTCCAGCATTGGAAACCAGAGACAAATGGATCATAGGAGCACACTGGCCTGCCAGCCTGAGTGAATGTTGAATTCCTGATTTAGCACAATCCCTGTCTTAAGGCAATAGGGCAGAAAACAATAGAGGAACACACCCAACCTCGACTGGTCTCCTCACAGTTGTGCATGGTTCTGTTCAATTATATGTTCATGTGCATACAACGCACACACACACACACACACACACACACACACACACACACACACACACACTTCAAAATGTCTCCTTATTCCATTTTGAAATACCCATAAGGTTTTGAGACAAGAACACAAGTCTTGGAGAACTGAAGGAGTTGTTTTGCATATCCCCACTTCTGCCTTTCCAATTCTCAGAGAAATCTTGGCAAGGCTTTATAAACCTAAGAAGGTTTGGCTGATCACTGTAAATCAGAAAGAGAATTTACAGTGCACGTGTGTATATAATTTCTCAGTTGAAATGCAAAGATTGCAAAACATGGAGATGAGGCGCCTTCACTGTAATTAGCCCTCTGTAGATCTCAAGGAGTTTGTTCTGTAATGCACGATGCCCCAAGTGGGAGTCCAAGTCATTCCAGGCACAAGATGAATACAGATTTCCCATAAACAGAAGTAACAAATTGTTAGCCAGAAAATATAACAGCTTATTCCTGGAACTGACACCTAGTCTGAGGTCCATCCAGCCCAGCTATGTCACAAAGGAGCATCTAGGGTGGGATCCAAGTGAGCTAAGGCATCCTCCGTATGTTGAATTCAAGTTTGTCTCCACACTGTTGGGCATCCTTCATGTTTCTAGGATGAATGCTAACTATAAAAGAGGCAAAGTGACTTTACACCCAGGGCTGAGAAGAAATGACTCGGGAGAGCATGACTGCAAGAAAACATGGACATGACTTTGGGCAATGAGGTGGTTAACATTTCGGCTGTATGAGAGTGGGCATACAGGTGAGCTCAGAGACCTGCTTTTAGGAGTTGGTTCTCCACTTCCACTGTGGCCTCTCAAGTTGTAAGGCTTGAAGAGCAAGTGTCTGACCCACTGAGACACCTTGCTGGCCTCTGTTACAATACATTAAAGAGCCATGCAATTCAACAGTGAAACTGGACTCACATGGGACAGTCTCCAGAAGAAGAATGAAGATGTCAACCAAATACTCAGCCAGGTTGACTGGACAATTTGGCATTTTCCAGGCACACTCACTCACTAAGGCTCTTGCTTTTCATTTACAGATTTTTCAGGGACAGTGCCGTTGAGTTGAACCCTGGAGTTACCTATTGCTAATCCCAGGATTAATTTGGTGGGGTTGTTTATTTTTCTCTCAGTCGTAGTGACTCCCTAATTGGAATTCTGTCTCACAAAGGCAAAAGCTTGAAGAGCTCTGCTTTCTGCAGTTATGGGTGGCTCAACTGGACCAAGGTTGTTAATTTGAAGACTTCTCAGTTTAATCCTGAAATCGCATGCTATCTAAAGCTAAAATGGGGGAGGGGTGAAGAGCAAATGATAGGTGTAAGTAGGCCTTGCTGAGAATGGATCTGGGAAAACATTCCTTCTGTTGATTGCATTCAGGAGATTGAAAACAGGAATTGAAATTGCCCTTATTTACAGAGAAAATGGCTCCCTTAATTCTTTACAAGGGGAGAGGTGGCTATGCCTGGACAGTAGGAACACTGACTACTCAGGATTTCCGGCATCTATATTTTCCTTTTGATCAAGTATCTCCAATAATCAAGTCTCATTCTGTCAGGAGTTTTGATTTTCATGAATTTTCTTGTCTAAAAGTAAAATCTTTTCCAAGGAATATAAACCGAATCTATAGAGATAACAGGGATACTACTGAAGACGAAATTAAATAAGAAACTCCATAAAAGATATTTTCAGTGCAGATGAGACATGAGTGTAGAGCTAATCTTTACAAATGACATAAATAGAGGGCACACATGTCTTCGGGCTAAAGAACTTTATGTCATTAAGTGTACATTGCTGAGGAATTTTTTAAAAATTGAATTCAGCACTATTCCCTAGTCTCATCTTCACATTAGGTCACTAAGACAAGTACAGGTTAATTATCACCCGAGGTTACTAAGCAAAGAGGAGTTGCTTCCTGGTTTATATTAGCCTTATTTCATCTGCAAATGTGTTATTTCTTCCCTTCCTTCTTTTTTTTATCTTTTGTTCCTAGTAGTCTGACACAAAAGCTGTGACAAAAAAATACTTCAGACATAAAAATAAGAATTTAGAGTAACTTTTCTCCATATCACAGTGTTTATTTTATTCTAGTACATTAAGGCATTAAGAAAAAGAAAACTCAATAAAAATTTCAACTAACAGGAGCTTGGTATTTTAACTCACTGGTAAAATGTTTGATTAATATACATGAGGATCTGGTTCCTATCCCCTGAACCGCAATTGTTTTTGGTTGACAGAGTTCTTAAAGTGGGCAGGTGGGGTGGCCTTTAATGTCAGCATTTAGAGGGAGGGGGCAGGATGATTTTTGTGAATTCTTGTTCCGTCTGATCTACTTAATGACTGCCAGGTAATCAGCACTACACCATGAAACCCTGTCTCAAAAACATACTAACCCCACAAAAGTGTGCTTGACTAGTTTTCACACTCAATCTACCACTCCAAAGAAAAATAAGATAAAATCAACAGAGATGCTAGTGAAACATGTACATGTTACTGACCTAAAGCTTAAAATGAAAACCACAGAAATTTCTTTTTATTTTCTTGATTCGAAAACAGCATCTTCCATAAGTGCCTATCATCTATGAAAGTAGTTAATATGAGCAGAACACAATAAAATATTCTGCTTTTTCAAACACCTTGGCCTGGAAAAGTACGATTTTGAAAAAGATCCAGCTAGAACTTCTGATTATTTCCTTGAAGCATTAGAAGACATATCTGGTGCAGTTATATGCACCTTAAAATTATAATAATGAAGAAAGCAATACTGGGGCGTGATATAGAGGAGGTGCTCACACACTGGAGAAAAATGAATGAATTAGCACATTACTAAATATATTGCAAATTGAAATATTTGTTTTAATATGGGCCATTGTTATTAGCATATATGTCACTTCAATATTCAGGAATTCATTTTCTTTCTTTTTTATGTTATCATAGCAGTGGAACAAGTCACTAGGGTGTATGCTCATCAAATTTATATAAGAGCTGTATTTGGCTTGTGGGAGTTTTCTAAGTACTGTATTTTCTCTGTGTGTTAAAGTATAAGCTTTTTATAAAGCCCATGCCAACTGTCTTTTTTTTCCTGATAATTAAAAAGAATTGTCACAACAGTTAAGTACATTTTTATGATTATGCTTAATACTCTTGACCATTCGGGACGACAAATAAACATTTTTTCTCCAGTGTGAGGATGCTACATGGAGGCCATTAATCCTTCCAGCTTCATTCATATTTTCTCCAAGGGAGTCTATCACCATACAAGTTCAGTCCATCATCCAGGGAGGCATGCAATCTCATTCTTACGTCTCATGTCAGAAACATTACTTAGATGAGGAGCAAGCTGTTTGGGGACATGCATTTTATCTTGAATTGTAAAGAAAAGAGAGGAGAAAGGAAGGAAAAAGGAGACAAGACATGAACGGAGCTTGCGGTAAATGCCAGTCTTCTAGGAGTTTTACACGCCTCACTTTACTTAAGGGTCAAAGTAACCTTGTAAAATATCTTCTCTTACAGAAAAGGACCTGGAGACTTTCTGTGTTAAGTCACTGTGCCAAGGTAACACATAGAACTAAGATGTAAACCCAAGTTCCTTTGATGCCAGGCTATTCCTCTGTCTGTTATGCTATATTGTGAATACATTCTATTCACCAATCTATGTCTTAAGAGTCAGAGTCCCCTGGAACGTAAGCTCTTCAAAGGAGATAACATGCAATTGTCTTCTACCTGTATCCCTAGCATCTAGCTCTGTACTTAACATGCAGTGTCTCTGTAACTCAGGCACGTGTGGAGCTTTCTGTCTCAGATTCTACAGTATCTAGGATCATAGGCTTGTTGCACCAGATCAGATTAATATGTAATGTATTAATATCCATCCATCCATCCATCCATTCATCCATCCACCTACCTACCTACCTACCTACCTACCTACCTACCTACCTACCTACCTATAAAATTTAAAGAATAGGAGGTTGGAGAGATGACTCACTGGTTAAAAGAACTTGCTGTTCTTTCAGAGGACCAACATGGCAGTTCACAATTGTCTATAATGACACTTCCTAATGCAGTTCTTCATGTGACCCTCAACCACAAAATTATTTCGTTGTTACTTCATAAATGTAACTTTCCTACTGTTATGAATCAATGCGAAGTATCTGATATGCAGAAATGTCTGATATGCAGAAATATCTGATATGTGGCCCCCAAAGAGGTCACAGCTCACAGTGGGTTGAAAACTGCTGGTGTAGGAAGATTAAGTTGCCATTCATAAGTTAAGCAACTAGTCAGTGAAATGACTCAGAATCCCATTTCAAGTCCCTTCTCTACTCTTCTCTTTGCTATGCTTACAAAACTTGCATATCTTTAAAAGCAAGCTGTGGGCCCCTAAGCATTCTACCATGTAGACTTCACTCGATTCCAAGCTAGTACTCTATGCATGGCACAATGGCGATGAGGGACCATTAACCTGCTAGAATAAAACTCCATAAGGATAGGGCTGCTGGTCTGCTTTGCTCAGTTCTAGATGTCTGGCACTTAACAAGGTGTTCAATATTTGCTGGATAAATGAATATATTCCTGGGGTTTTGGGGTCAGTGATGAGTTCTTTATAAACATTGATATGACAGTTACTATAGATTATGCTAAAAGTCCTCAAATGAGCAAACATTTCAGCAAATGGTACTCCTATTTCCCCTCCTATTCTTCTTTTCTTCATCTTCACTATTCATTTCATAGACTTGTTGCAAAGAGAGTTAATATATACAAATTCCTTAGCATGGCGCTTAATGCACAGTTAATTCCCAATAATTGAGAGCAGTCAGCATGAATATGATTGTTTCCTATAGAAGGAATAATGGTCCACCTAGTGATGATGAAAGTAACCACAGACAAAAAAAATCATCATATGCTTTATATTTTGTCAAATATCCCTGGATATGTAGCTCTGCATGGGTGTCGAGACTAGCAAAGTCTCTGAGAGCTACAAGTTATATATAACATTTGAACCATCGTAAATAAATGCTTTAACAGGTATGTTTTGTGGAGAATTTTTTCCTATGAAGTTCATGAAGGAAGGGAATTTAATCTACCTTCAGATATGATTAGTTGTCAAATGTTGCCACATATAACTAACTTTCACAAAAGATTACCTCTCCACAAGCTCTTGTCCGTTCCAGCACAGGGTGTCGTTTTCGGCCACGGGGCTATGGCTGCAGATGTAGCCTGGCAAAGCACTATAGAAGCTGATGAAAGACTTCAACTTCTGAATCAGTTCCCTGAAAGGAAAAACAAAACATCTGTGCATCAGAGGCAAGTGAGCACAGTATGAGAAAAGTTTAATTTCCTTATCAGCGTGACAGAAAAGCTCTGCCAGGCTGATTAGAGCAATAAATGATTTTTAAAGACATTCTTAGCTACAAGGCCACAATTTAGCTGTTTTAAAAAAAATCAATAAAATGATAGGAGGGGTGTGGGAAGGTTGCCTTCCACAGAAGATGCTATTCCTATCAGGAGGATGATTTAATTCCAACATCCATTTTCTCACACATACAGCAGCTTCCTTTTTTTTTTCATTCAGAATGCTGTTACCTACATTCTCAAAGGTGCTGATTACAAGGCACACCAGAGCACTACATATCTTTTGGTTTCTGAGCGTAATTGAGTACATTGATTGTAATTTACAATGCTATTACCCTAGAGATGGCCCCTTTCCATAGAGGCTCTGGCTAATGGCTGCAGATCCAAATTGTAGGGTGCTCAGAATACTATAAGCTCTATGAAATTCTCCTGATTATATAGTCAGAGAAACTCCCATCGGCTAAGAGGAGGAAGGTTGCTTTGTTCCTTTGTCTGTACATTGTTTTTCCTGGGAGGCAGAGCAAAGGGGAAAGGGCTGCAGTAATATATATTATTATTTATTTGCTTTCATTTCTATGCTGTTTATGATAATAAAAGTGAGCCCAAGAGAGCACACATAATATGCAAAAGTATAGAAACATAGACATAAATTATAGCAAGACTATTATCTTGTTTCAGTTTTACATGTATATACAATATAAGCTATCAGACTGTATGCATGAATATGCTTATAAAACATATTTAGGGATTTCTATAATAGATGTACAGTCAGTCATAAGCAAAAATTTTAAAAAGTCAAAGCAATGGTCCGTGATAGACAGCAACAATGCTCTTTCTGTCCAAGTCCGGTCAGGGAATTTTCTGGCAGAGGAGCAATTATTCAACAGTCTCTACAGGCTAAGAATGGACTGTCCTGATGTGCAGGCCTTGAGAGGATCCGCAGGTGTGACTTCTGTGTGAAGGGTAGCGGAAGTCTTGAGCCCAGCCGTGTTCTCAGATCCAGCTGAAACTGGAAGACTTGTGGAAATGATCTTGCTATTTTGTATTTACCATAAAACAACTATTTTATCTAGTGTGTGTGTGTGTGTGTGTGTGTGTGTGTGTGTGTGTGTGTGTGTGTGTGTGTGTGGCAGGAAGAGATAGTTCTCCACACATATCTGCAAATGCTTAGGTCACAGGAAAGCCAGCGTGATAGAACAGCCAGAAGAGGTTATTGGGACATACAGAATGACTGATACTCCAATCTTTGCTTCTTGCTGTGCATACGCTCACCTCCCAGCCTATGCCCGATATCTGAGCACCATCAATCTCCAAAAAGAAGAGGCTCAATACAGAGCTCTGAAAGGAAAAGTCAACATTACAGTTTCTCAAGAGGAGAAAGATGGGCTCAATTAATGGCTAATAGGAGAGATGCTCTGTTTTACAAGGTAATAATCCAGTTCCCAAGAGTGGAAGCTCAAAGACTAAAGGCTGAGGCTGAGAAATTCCCCTACTTCCCGAGGAAAGGGAGAGTGGGCATTAGTCTAGGGGAAATGATGGCCTTGTTTTTAATGAAAGAGTTTCCTTCAGGCATCTTCCTACCTCTACACACACTCTTATGAACATGGAAGAGTGCAATAAAAATGGAACCCATGCCAAGGCCTTCCAATTTGATATCCTTAGAAGTTGAAAACAAAGGGAACCTGAATTTTCCCCTGCCTTTCAACCCCTGAAGCTTTCTTAGCTGCTCATAAAGATAACTGACAAGTGGAGGAAGATCCAGATAAGGTTCTAGCTAATGTCTGAGGGACAAAGAAAGTCCTGCAATAAACCCAAGATATGTAAATACATATGTAAAACCTAAGATGGTTTCTAAGGAAACTGAAAAGGATGTGGATAATATGATATAACACAGTGGAGGCAGGCATCATATTCTGGAACTAAGGGAGAGGTATTGAAGCTTGAAGTAACTCAGAGAAACAAAAGTCATCTTGCTTCATATACCAGCAGCCATTACCTCCTTCAACTAGGATGAACATGAGAGTGGGCTTTTAAAACTCCCTTTGAGGGCTGGAGAGATGGCTCAGCGGTTAAGAGCACTGACTGCTCTTTCCAAGGTCCCGAGTTCAATTCCCAGCAACCACATGGTGGCTCACAACCATCTGTGACGGGATCCGATGCCCTCTTCTGGTGTGTCTGAAGACAGCTACAATGTACCTAATATATAATAAATAAATTAAAAAAAAATAAAAAAAACTCCCTTTGAAATTAGTCACTGTCAATTTGGAACACCATTTCACTCAGCGACCATGTTATTATTGTGACTGGGTTCTCAGTCCCTTCAAATGAGTAGTAGCTCAGAGCTCAGGTTTTGGCGTCTCACCCAGCTGAGTATTAAGTGCTAGCTTGCTTTCACTTATGCATATTCTAAACTTGCCTGAGCTTTGATTTGCTTTGTCACAAAATGAAGGTAAGGATAGCTTCTATGTTGCAAGGCTGCTATAATGATTCAGTGGACAATGTATGTGAGTTGATTACCTTGTTAACTCCCACCACCACAGTACCTACACAACTAATCAGTCATCTTCATAATGTAAGCCATGGCTCATCCTCCAATTATCATGAATCTAAAGGACAATATGTATTTCATGTGAAATAGTATATTCTACATAAATTTGTGTAATTTTTAAAATTCAACTTTTGTGCAGCACGATGAAGACCGCACATCTTTTGCAGTGGATATTCATCAGTACAAGCAAGTTCTATCTAGAATGAGAAGAATTTTGGGGTAAGCCCTGGAAGTTGAATCTAGGGCCTGGCAAGTATTTTACCACAGAGCTACATCCCCCACTCTCTTTTGGTTTTTTGAGACAGAGTCTCACTAAATTCTTTAAACAGGCCTTAAACTACTAATACCCCTGCCTTAGCTTAGCTTCCTTAGTAGCTGAGGTTACAGGCAAAGATTCAACCCTAGTTCTGTCTATGTCTTCCTTCACCTTTTGAAATAAAGTTTTTTGACTTTATTATAAGAAGCTTGTGTTCACCTTGAATAATTTAGAACATAAAAGAAGGTAGAAAGGGGGTTGGGGATTTAGCTCAGTGGTAGAGCGCTTGCCTAGCAAGTGCAAGGCCCTGGGTTCGGTTCCCAGCTCCGAAAAAAAAAGAAGGAAAAAAAAAAAGAAGGTAGAAGGGGGAAAAAATCACGGACCCTCTAGCCAGAGATATTATGTTGATATATGTATAAACTGCCTTTTGTTCTTGGTAGGTTCATTACTAGGTTTTGTTTTTCCTCTGGTTCTCATGGTATACTATCTTCAATTGATTCTGAATAGAATCAAGACACATTTGTTTAGAGAGAAATCTCAGAATACTGAAACAGAGGCTAGAGATGTGGCTCAGTGGCAGAGCACCTACCTAGAATGTGCAAGACTCTAAACCCTGAGTTTTTAACCCAATGCCACAAATCAGGTGCTCTTAAATCATCTCTAGCTTGGTGAGACAAAATGCTATCTGTCCTTCAGGGAATTAAGACTGGGTCTCTAGGACAAATAGTACACTGACCAATCCCTCAGAGCAACAAAGGACACTGTTAAGAGTAGCAGCTCATTACTTTGGCTTTTGTCTTTTGTATCACCATGGTTTCCAAGAAGCACTTTGACCTTGAAAATAGACACAGTCATACTACTTTTGAAAAAAGATTCTGTAAACTGCGGAGGAGTCAAAGAGCTTGCAAAGAACAGTGACAACAGGTAATAATGTCCTCTGACACTGTGGCAGCAGAGTGTGGCAGGAATCATTTACCTCCTATTGAGTTTGCTGTTTCTCATTTCTCCTCCTTGTCTTCTGTCATCTTTTCTCAAACTTGCTCTAGTATGAGAGCTAAGATTATTTTGTTTTTATGTGTTCTTAAATGAAGCTTTATAGTATCTTCATGCATATCATTTTAAAAGACAATGTTGACTATTTTTATTTTTTTAAAGAAAAATACTTAAAACTAGGTGGCAGGTTAATATTCTCAGATTTTTGTCTTTGTGTTGGTACTCCATGACACAGGACAAAAGAATCTACTTATGAACTAAAGCAGCCTCTTTGACTAAGATTGGAGAAATAATTTGACTCGAAGGGAATGTTCTTTGATTCTAATCTATGAATATGACATGCCATTGACATAGAAAGGGTAGTTTGTGGCTCTCCCTTATGACAACCCCAACATTTGCTTATGACAGTCGGCTTGGGAAAGGGTCTCTTCATAGAAGTTTTCATTTAGTGTGGGAAATGTAGAACTAAAGGATGGGATTCCTTTGCAGACCTAAGTCATTGGTAAGCATTGGAGGTCAGTGCATGTGATTTTTCCCAAAGGGATATCTATCATTCCAGAAAGGGCATCCCCAATTTCAGATGTGGAGGCAAGGGCTACCTTCACTTTCTCACACTCATCTCCCGGGGCAGGCATCAAAGCAGTACTAATTGGAAGCCACTGCAAGTTAAACAGAGCTTTTCATTCCCAACTGCAGATCTTGAACTTCCCCTTCTCAGTAAGGTTTCTTTTTCTTTCTTTATTATTTTAAAAAAGATTTATTTTATTTATATGAGTACACTATAGCTGTCTCCATGCACACCAGAAGAGGGCATCAGATCCCATTACAAATGGTTGTAAGATACCATGTGGTTGAACTCGGGACCTCTGGAAGAGGAGTCAGAACTCTTAACCACTGAGCCATCTTTTCAGCCCAGTTCCTTTTTTCTTAATGTAAAAATGACTAATATGATGTCATTGTTTTGTTTTGAATTTGAAAAGACAGAAAAACACAAAACCCAACCTAAGTCAAATTTGAGATCATACTTAATTCTAATGGGAAACCTTTCCACTTTAACCTCAAACTACATCTTTCTGTTGCTACAGATAGTACCATCATTCCTCTCGTCCCATTCACTACCTGAAACACCCTTTCTGTTCTTTATCAGTTGAATTCCTGCTTATCTCTTAGGCTACATTTAAAAGCTACCTGATCCAAGTAGCCATTTTTGATTCTTTTAGAAAGGCTGCTAAATGTTCCTTCTATGCTACTGTTACTATGATACTGTTACTGTCTATGCTACTGTTACTGTCTCGTAGATAGCTCTGTCTTGTGACTTGAATTCAATATAAGATATTATTCATTTGTATGTCTGCGTCTTGACTGAACTGCGTAGGGGTCCTTTACTCATCATAACTTAAGTCTTACACTATGCTGAGCACAAAGATACTGTTGAAAACGTTTTATTATAAAGTCTTGTGTAGGGTAGGATAAGTCTACCAGACCAGAAACTCATTTACTGACACATTCAATATATATTCTATTGCTTCCAACAGAGGTTGGAAGATATCCCTGAACTTAAAAGGCTGCCTAGCAAAACTTAGAGTAGTGGTCTGAGAGGAGGCAGGAATTAGTCTTAGGTTTGGATCATGGAAAGATCACCTTCTACTTTTTTTTCCCTGTGGAGCTTACTAGTGGTACCTAATCCATTGCTCTTTCACACTAAGTCAGATGGGATCGACAGGAATCAGGAGGCTCCAATATTTAGAGGGAATTCCACAAGGGTGGAGGGACTACTTTATCACAGGTTGGCAGCTGGGCCAGAAGCCTGGTGTATAGGTGCTGGGTGGACTATTCAACTCCCAATTCTGGATTGGAAAAGTAAAAGATATTGCTAATGTGTTATACCAAACAATAGCTGGGCTATACAAAGGACCAAGTATGAAATGTAAAAAGTAAAGTGGTGGAGGAATTAAGAAGAGCAAAGAGGAAGAGACTGAAAACCCAAAGGTACTGAAAATATCAGTGGCGGAAAGGGCTGTGATGAGCGAATTGCTTCTGTTTTGATGCATTATGAGTGCATGGTATTCTGCCTTCCATGTTCTAAATTTCACAACAGATATTTTCAACATGTATTCCTTAAAGAAAACTTAAATCCTATACACAGACCACCAGTTTAGTATAAAATTGCCTTTAAACAGAGCTAAGCTATTTCTAAGAATAGTTGTGTGCTACAAAGTACCCAGTTGGGGGCAGACAAAACAAACAGATGATTTCTGAATACTTCCAAAGGAATCTTGTGTTTCTTTGTGTACTGTCACTTTAATAAAGCAAAGGTCTTTTCGATTTATAGTCAGACCCAGACAGCTTGCTTGCAATCTCCACATATTGAGTAATACTACAATAGCATTCCCATCCAATTGTTATGTTTGTAACCCCTGATAGATCTTGGGCATGAGTGTTGATGCTAATAGATGCACACATCCATTTTTCTCAAGGGTATAAAATGCTGAACAGATCATAGTAAGAAATGTATACAGGTACTAACATTCTTCCAAAAGAAACCCTTCCAATAACATTCACTCCAAAGAATCCTGACAGTAATTCAAATCTGTGGCTTTTTCATTTTCCCTTACTATCATTTCATCTATTTGGAAGTTAAATATCATATCTAGGTGTCCAGGGGTGGGGGGAACTTCCTTTATCAATTTCTTCTTTCCCTAGAAGATTAGCATCCAGATCAACAGTTCTCTCAAAGTAAAGTGAATGGGAACAGGTGACACAAAGCCCAACATATATGGAAGCCATGTAGTAGGGGCTTTCATAAACCTCCCATTTTAAAAGGTATTTGGATTGACAAGTTAATTTAATTAAAAATTAACCTGTAATTGATAAATAAAAATTGTACATAGGTGCTCGCTTCGGCAGCACATATACTAAAATTGGAACGATACAGAGAAGATTAGCATGGCCCCTGCGCAAGGATGACACGCAAATTCGTGAAGCGTTCCATATTTTTAAGCCCTGGGTCCTGCTAAGACTGAACCCCCAGTGAACTAGACTATGGGGGGAGGGCGGCAATGGGGGGAGGGTTGGGAGGGGAACACCCATAAGGAAGGGGAGGGGGGTGGGGGATGTTTGCCCGGAAACCGGGAAAGGGAATAACACTTGAAATGTATATAAGAAATACTCAAGTTAATAAAAAAAAAAACTATAAATAAAAAAAATTGTACATAGAAACAGAATAATTTCAAGATAGAGCTGGTTTGCTAAATCTATTTTAAGAATGCTCTACATGTGATTGTTATAAATTACTAAACCATTTCTTCCATGAAGCCTTTCCAGATGAGCCCCTCACCGGACGGAGAGTCTGTCTTTCTGTAGACTCCCTGCATGCTCTGGAAATTCTTTTGCTTGTATCTGTATCGATCTTTCCATTAGACTGACCTAGAGAGTATATCTTTGTGTTTTCACTGCCCTGCATACATTGTAGCACTACTGGGTATTTGATGAGTTACTGTCCCACTAATGACGGACATATGCATATGTAATTAATACATAAGTATGTCAAAGATGGGGAAGATTCTACTAGTTAAAAACCCATGTACTGCACAGACTGAAGTGAATTCCTCTTGTGGTTCAGACCAAGAATGAAGACAAAGGAACACAATGAATGGTGACAATATGAAGCTACAATCCCTAGAGGGCTGGGCTTGGTGGGGTAGGCTTCTAATCCCATTATGTAGTGTGCAGGAACAGGCAGATCTCTGTGCATTTAAGGCCAGCCCGGTCTACATAATGAGTTGCAGGATAGCCAGGGATATATAGAGAGAGACTGTCTCAAAACACCTAAACCAAAACATTAAATAAACAAACAACAGCCAACATCCAAAATGTTACTTATTTGAAACATTAATTTTCTACCTGTAGGCCAATCAGTCAAAACTCCCTAAAAATTCAACAAGAACAACAAAAGACTAATGCCTAACTAACTATTCTTGAGTTGGTGCAGGGTTGGTTACAAGGATAATTCTTTGGGTAGCACAGTTTTCTTAAGTGTTGTGCTGGGCTTCTCATGTGATTTCTACCTTTTAATTACAGCCCAGAAGCTAGAATAGAGTTGGAGGGAACCTGAGGAAGGATGGGGATGGATGGGAAGAAAGGGTATGAGAACTTGCATTTTGGCTCCTGACTGATGCTTTAAGAACTATGAAAGACACATTCAGTTTTGTGTAAAATGTGTCATGTGAGTATGTTGAGAGTGTCTTGCTACCATTTCTCTGGTGAACTTACTAGTAATAATGAGAATAACCATGAGATAGATCATTGAACTATAAGATCTTGTAAGCAGAAAATTTTTTAAATAAATAAGGGGTCCTGATTAGGGAAGTTCATTTCTGCCCTGTGTTGTCCAACTACACATTTATACCTGGAAAGCTTACACTTAAATGTGCCTTAGTTACCAGTAACAATTTTTCTTCAATAAAGACAAATTATGGATCTTAGTTAAGAACCATACTCAGAAGAACTAAATAACATGTATGTAAGAAACTTTCCTCCAATGATTTTTGGCCTGAAAATCCAATGGCCAATTGTATGCTGAAGTGGAGGGGAAAAATTCTCTCACCTTCTTCGGCTGGATAAGGTTTCTTCATGTTCGACACGGGCGACTTTTAATACCTTCTTGTCAATAAACAGATCTTCAGGATAATAAGCAGATCTATATTGGCGTTGCTGGGAGTGGGCGCACAACTTGCCAATCTGAAAACAGAGAGAGAGAGAGAGAGATGTAATATAACAGTGTACAATGGTTCCATGGATATGATGGCAGAAACAGATTGGGAAATGCACTGCAATTTCCTCCCTCAATTTCCTTTCAGAGAGAGCAGAGTCATTAATAGAGTCAAGTCGTGAAATAAGGTTTTAAGGCAAAGAACCAGAAGTAGAAGGGAAAGCACTCAATGTATGAGGAGTAGTGGACCCATTCTGAATGCAGGCTTCACAGATGCTTAAGAAGAAAGGGAAAACACAGGCCTCATTCTGCTGATATCTTTCGATGGCACTTGTTGTTTGTATGCATGTAGAAGTTCACAAAAGGCAATTTAGAAAATTGAGACAATCTGAAATGGAAGATGGAAGGGTTCGCGGGGTGGCACTGAGTGACCTCTTGATAGAAGAGCAGCCTTCCGGGCACAAAGTGTGCCCAGTTCTTAAAGTGTATCTTACTCGACTCGAGTTGAAGTGTTTTGAAAACTGTCAGTATACATGCTCATCTGGATTTCCTCCAAAGGCCTGAGGGACAGAAGCAGCACCTCAGCCAACCTATAGGCCGTGTCATCAGCTGTGAGTCGTGTGTCAACTCAATAGCTGCAGGGTTAAAAGAGCACAGGCAGATTCCTCCTTCCTTTCTACCACTTCCCGCTCAGCCATTGAAAAATATTTATTGGCTACCCTTTTCACACCTATAAGGCAAGGCGTTTTTTTTTTAATTTTTTAAGATTTTTTTTTATTTATCATTATATATGAGTACACTGTAGCTGTCTTCAGACACACCAGAAGAGGGCATCGGATCTCTTTACAGATGGTTGTGAGCCACCATGTGGTTGCCGGGATTTGAACTCAGGACCTCTGGAAGAGCAGTCGACGCTCTTAACCACTGAGCCATCTCTCCAGTCCATGGCAAGGCGTTTTAAAATAAGATACCAGCTTCCTCACTTGCTTAGCTCCATCCTAATGTACTTCTGTGACTAAATTATTTGCAGACTAATGCCTAAAACAACTTCTACATAAATGTGCACATAAATAAGAATGGATATTAACTTTATTAAATTGCTCCCTGCGCCAGACACTATGTTAAATATTATCACCTCTTCTTTATAGATGCAGAAAGTGAGGCTCAAGGAGGTTAAGAGCCCTGCTTAAAGCAAACAGGCGGCAGATCCATTGACTACCTTTGAACCAATTAGCCTGATCTTAACAAAATACTGCTTCCTTAGAACATAATGCCTGTTATTTATTTGCTTCCATTTTACTTTGGAAGGAATGATTACCAACCTTCAATGACACATCACCCACTAACATTGCTCAGGTGAATGCATAGGCTGTAAAGTTCAGGGAAACTATTGGAAGCATCTTGTGAAGAGAGTATGTGTGTCCCTTCTGTGCCTTCACACGGTTTCAAGTTGACTTTATATTCTTCTAGGTAAAATAAGTGAAGAGAAGGAATTTTCTATTCCTAGATTACACCCCAAATGCCAGTCTGTCACTAAACCATTGACTTTGTGTAGTCATTTGGTTTCTGGATATTTCAAAATGGCCCAATAGCACTTACTGGATTATCTATGCGTACCAAGAGGCATACATGCCATTTAGTTTGGACAGCTTTGGCAGGCTTCCCACACAGATTCTTGAGTTAGAAACATATTAAATGAGCAGCATAATTACTTCCATTTATGTTCAAACTGGCTATCCTCAATCATTTATTCTAACATGGGAAAAGAAAAGAATATCCTGGAAAATACTCCATCTGACTTAGGAAAG
Source organism: Rattus norvegicus (assembly GCF_021556685.1). Classification (NCBI taxonomy): domain Eukaryota; kingdom Metazoa; phylum Chordata; class Mammalia; order Rodentia; family Muridae; genus Rattus; species Rattus norvegicus. The sequence goes on from NC_141554.1 coordinate 140,772,422, forward strand.
CAAGATATTGACCTCTTTGCATGCATCTATGCCATGCTATTTGACTTGGGCTAATTCTAACTCCATGTTTAGAATCTGTAGTCCCTGAATCCATGCTACCTGGGGCAGTCTGAAGGGGGGTTTTAGGCTAGGAGCTGCCCAATTGTACTTAGGACTCAAGTTCTATTCCTTTTCAAAGCATATACTGCAGACAAAAACAACTGGCAGACTGCACATTATAACTTTATGGCCATAGGCAAATATGTGGTTATTACCATTTTTAAACTGCAGGTAAATTTCAGATAATAAACCCTTATTTTTGTTCTTTAAATGTCTATATATGGGCTGGAGAGATGGCTCAGCGGTTAAGAGCACCCGACTGCTCTTCCAGAGGTCATGAGTTCAATTCCCAGCAACCACATGGTGGCTCACAACCATCTGTAAAGAGATCTGATGCCCTCTTCTGGTGTATCTGAAGACAGCTACAGTGTACTTATATATAATAAATAAATAAATCTTTAAAAAAAAGGTCTATATATTATGATATGAGCATAGATCAATGTGAGCGTCTGTTTTACCAGATTCAAGTGCACAGGCCACGTTCTCTTTAAGTATATGTGTCCCACATACGGCACCCAAATGAAAATCTATTACATTACACTTTCTACTTGAAAAACATAGCTGTAAGATGATCCTCCCCAAGGAAAATTTATCCTTGTATCATCGAATACTTATTTCACCAGAATATAATGTATAAGTATTTGTTCCCAACCGTGACTCTTGCCTACTAGCAAGTGGAGCAGATGAAACAAAAGTAGGAAGTTTAAGCACAATGAACAAAGTATCCAGTCAGTAGTCTGATCTTTCTTCCGCAGTTCCCAATGTGGCATTGTCAACCAGATTTCTCAAGGCATTGTGGGAAATAAAAGGTGAAGCCATGCTAACACCTTCAGCTCCTATTTAAGATGTACCATACCTTATCAGGCAGGCTGTATTTTCTTCCAGCAATCTACCATGAAGTCAATTCTTCTCTTGCACGAAAATTTTCCAGAGATGTCCCACTCTCCCACTTAATGTCCCCTAAACTCATCTTTCACCTCCACACTCAAATTTGGAAGCAAGTATCTTGAGCTTATTGAGAGAATGGACACTAACAGAAATCAAAGATTGCAGAAGTCCATTCCCACGGAAGATGGCCTTTCAGCTTCTTACTCTTCAGCTGCACTCACAACAGAAGGCAGGCTCTCAAGTGATGTTCTAGAAATCAATAGCCTGCCTAGGAGTTTGAAACTCTTAAATAAGAAATGCAATCCAATTTCCATCCCCTGAGTAATGTACCTGGTGCCACTTTTACATTTGGCTACTTAGGATACATTTATTGGATAGGTGGGTATCATTACCAAAAGTCTAAGAATTTAAGGTTTTTTTTTTTTTCTGAACCATGATTCCTAATGGTGCCTTTATTTCTGTGCCAGAGCCTACAGCAGGAAAAGTGGTAACGCTCTCAAGTGTTACAAGGCTTGACAACTAAGCAGGTATTCCCTATGACTGCATCCCAGGCAGCAACTCATTCTGGTCATCTTAGTGCCATTCCTCTCCAAGAGTGGCTAGATGTATTTTCTCCATGCATGGGTATACATGAGTGATACCTTTAGGACAGATGTTCGGCAAAGCACGGTAGGTTTTATGATCTGTTTCGCCAGAAAGGCACCAGGAGAAGTGTGAGCAACTTTTCTGTTTTTGTTATTTTCTTACGTGATGAGTCTGATCATTACAAATGGATGTTTTTAATGACTTGCCATTGTGTTATGTGTGTGTGCGCACACGTGCACAAGCCCATGGGTGCTGGTAATCATGGAGGACAGAAGAGGGTGTTTGATCCCCTGAGGCTGGAGTTTCAGGAGGTTGTGGAGCACCCAGTGTAGATGTTTCGAACAGAAAGCTCAGTGTGTGCTCTCAATTGCTGCTGAGTTATCTCTCTAGCACCTTATCATCATGCAAAGATTTAAATCCACGCAAAATATTTGGCTTGGTGTAATTTTATACTTGCCCCATTTAATTGACATGTTAAGAAATGTAAATATTCCCTTGGTTAAAAAAATCTACGAAATATTCATTCTTATGTGCTGCTGCTCTCTCCTCATTGGCTGGGAGCTCTGGGAAGAGCCTCAGGCTTAGTATTTTGTTCTGAGTGGCCAAGCAGAGGAAGACAGCAAATACTGTAACCTTCCCAACAATACTTAAACTTCACATTTGAACTCTAGCCCAGTGTTTCACATATGACCATGCATCTGCCTCCATTCTCTCTGGCAAGTTCTATTAACAACCCTCTGAGGTGTTCAAAGCACATACCGCCAATCCCGTTTGTCTGTCTGTTTTGAAGATAAGGAAAGACGTCTATACATGTTGAAAGCCTACAGCAAAGTCACAGCGCTAGCAATGGGCAGAGCTGGGATTTTGATGCTAGTTTTTCCTACTTCATGGACTGCTCCATGCACTAAGGTCTCATCAACAACATAGTTTGAGGGGTGTCCCTGTAGTGGGTTTGGTCAAGATCTGACATTTTGTGAAAACATTATCCATTTGAGAAGAGTGCCAATTTAAAAACAGGAAAAAGCACACTGCAATGGAAGGGTACGGTTATTTAAGTCAAACAGGAAAAGGGCATCCAATTTTAATCTAGCTCTCAGGCAGGGTTTCTAACAGTAGCTAAGAGTGGGATGATTTAAAACCTCTTTGGCTCGCTAGGTAAGAGTCAATTAGGAGCCATACTAAAGCATCAGGTGTCAAGTCCCATTGAAGAGGCAGCTCCCAAGAAGGCTCCATTTGCTGGCTCCTCTCTTTAAGAAATCAGATTCTTGAGTCAGCCAAAAAAAAAATCTTTCGTAAATTCCTATCATTTAACTCATTCTAGTCTAATATCTGGCCTAAGTGTATCCTCTAGATTTATCCCAAATGGAGATTCCCAGTTCACCCTATGATAACAAAATGTCAGCAGACTCGAGCTTAACTGTGATAATCTAAAGTACAAAATAGGGGTTAAGGATGCTGTTATGACATGAATATATATTTCTCTGGCTCGCCCTTCTCTTTGTTGAAGCCAGATATACATGAATATTTATTTGTGTAAGGAAGTTGTGCCCATGTGACATGGCACATGTGTGGAGGTTTGTGAACAACTTGTGAGCTATTCTCCCCTTTTTTCTAGTGGTTTCTTGAGATTCAACTCAGTTATGGGGACTGGTGAGGCAAGCACCTTTACCACTGAGCCATCGTGATGGCTCTGAATCCACTTGGTTTTGTTTTAATAGGTTGAATAAGGCCATTTTTTTTCTAAGTACAGTATCTCATTCTTCACTAACCCTAAGGAACCTTTAGATTTTTATTTCGTAAGAAATTAAGTGGAAGCTATTGAGGTGGCACAGTCATTAAAGTGTCAGTGGTGGCAAGAACAGGATCTGAGCATGGATACCCAGCATCCAAACGAAACCTTTGTGTACCTCCATTTCCCCACAGTTACAAGACATGTACTCAAGCATATACCTGAAGCCCACTGTCTAGTCAGCCTGACTGAACTGATGAAGCAGTACATTCATCAAGAGATCCTGTCTCAAAAATTAAACTGACAAGCTATTAAGGGAGACATCTGCTATCGACTTCTGCCCCACCATGGACAGGAAATATGCGATGAAAGATGTATATGTGTATGGGTTATCTAAATGTATGAATTCTAATTTAGATAATTATGTACAAAAGAAGAAAAGAAAGGATGTGAAAGAAGAGGGAAAAGACGAGGAAGGCACAAAAAAAGCAGAGATCAAAAAGTTTATGAGTGATTGAATAGTGCTAAAAGAGCCATGGACATACTGCACTGCCCTTGGAAACCTGACAGCTTGCAAGGAGATGAAGCTGTACTTCTAGACTCAGAAGTCAGAGCGACTCCTTTTTCAGGAGCTGTCCCTGAGGCCACCATGACTCTTTAGCCTCTGAAGGTACCTGCAGTTTTAGTGGCTTACACAATAGCTTTTCTGATGGTGCCCATTGGATAACTGGTCCCAAAGAATATTTTCTGAGAACTGTTGCTAAATATTTGTGAGAGCTTTAGTCTTTGCTTATGGCTGACTCATTAGAAGCCATAACTCAAAATGAATTTTTCTATAGGTTAATGCACATTAAATACGAACTGGGCTCTTATGAACTACTTCGAACAGATACTGCCCATGGAATTGGTTTGGAGGTATCTTGGACCAAGGATGAGAATTCTAAAAGTTCCCAGTTAAAACACAGAGCTTTCTTCTCATGAACTGTATACCATGTTGTTGTGCACTTTTGTTTAATTAAATCTTAAAAGATTCCAAACAAAATATATATTGAAATTATTAACTTTTTAATAGTAGTAACCATACCCATTTAACAATTCTGCAGGTATAATAAAAATGCTAATGTATGTTAATGTTTAGTCTGTGGTTAATGTTTTGTCTTGTTAATTTCCCCAGGGCTTTTATTACTGATTTAAATCTGCCACACTACTCAACTGATTGCACCGCTTCTGCAGACTGCATGGAAGAAGCTCAAATGAATCCTGATGAACAGAAATGAACAAACATTTGGCTAAGCAAACCATTCTTATTATATGTGTGTGATTGTTACATACGTTTTTGTACAGTGAGATGGGCATGACAGGCATTTTCCCATTCATTTTCTGTACAGAAATTATGCATATGAGCATTAAATTAATTTATAACCTTGTACTCGAGGAAGCACATCATTATTAATTAACTATTGATTGATCTGGATATAGAGTAGAAAGGATAATGAACAGACCCTGGTGACAATGTGTTTTTTTTCCCTACCCCATAGACATTTGACTGTGAGTCATTATTAATTGCCAGGCCATTAAAGTAAAAGCTCCCTAATAATTTGCAGTGTATTAGGAATCGAGCTATTTTAAGAAATCAGGTGGCACTAGCTGAACATTTTATATAAGTCATCTCTTGAAATTGGAATCTAAGGGGGAAAAAAGAACTGAAAGTCCTAAGGAGCAGTTTGCCTTTAATTTGAGGTACATCACCATATTAGAGTGAGAAGGACAGTTAGAAATAAGGATGCCTGGGGTTTTAGTCACAGCTCATCCTCTAACCATTTCAAAACATCAGAGGAGAGATTTAATTTCCTTGCCATCTCTTAGTTTCAGCATCTTTAAAATGGAGACAAAAGCAGTGCCTGCCAAGCCTGGCTGAAGGATGAAGTAAAGCAATGGTCCAAAGGATGAGGCCACGCCCACCTAGACTAATTTATGCTATGTTAGTGTTGTGTAAGTTGAGCCTACTTGCCTTTGGCAGCCTGCCTCAGTGTGTCATAGTCCTGGCTTGGATGGGCTATTACTAATTCCACTCAGGAGTTCTTACTATGTCTTGGTGTGTTGTTGTGTTTCTTTTTTTTCCCCCAGAGCTGAGGACCGAACCCAGGGCTTGCAGTTGCTAGGCAAGCAAGCGCTCTAGCACTGAGCTAAATCCCCAACCCCTGTTGTGTTTCTTTTAAATCTCTTCCAGTGTAAACTTTAATATAAATATAAATATAAATCATTCAGCAATCTTAGTAACATAGAAGCTTCTTCAACAGACTCAGGGTGTGGCCGTAGATGAGTAACAAGACCCATCACCAGTGATTCTCAAACTTGTGGTCCTAAAACAAGTACCATTTCAGTCTTAATGGACTTGTGTAAAATGCAAATTTGGGGAGAGGGCAAACTCAGACACATTATTGTAAACCTAGGGGTGGGGCTTGACCATCTGTATGTTCTATGCTGACCTTCAACCCATCATTCTCCTGCTTTATCCTCACGAGACTAGCATTACAGGTGTATATCATTCGATAAATCATTATTTTGAAGTATATAACCTTCGGTTTATCTGAATGGAAGAACATACATCTGCAGTTTATTTTTCAATACTATTTAAATTTTAAAAAAGTATCTGTAACACATTATTATAGCGGTTCATGCCTGTAATCTCAGCACCCAGGAGGCAGAAGCAGGTCGATCTCTCTGATTTCCAAGTGGGCATGGACTACACAGAAAGTTTTAGGCCAGCCATGGTTACATATTGAGTTCCTTCATCAAAAATATTGTCATAGAAGAGAGGAGTATATTGATTGCAATTATAATTAAGAAAGTTATGGGGGTGGGTGATATAGCTCTATTCGAGACCACTGTTCTAGCATGAACAACTAGGAGTGATCATCAGAATACAGGGTTTGTGGGGAAGAGAGGCAAAGGCTGTCTCCCCCTTGATCTTACATGTTTAATTTATTGGTTTTGCTTATGAGACAGAAAAAACCATAAAGTTGGATGGGTAGAGAGGAGGGGGAGGACCCAGGAAGACTTGTAGGAGGGTAAAATATAATCAAAATATACTGTATCAAATTCTCAAAGAAAAATATATTAAAATACAAGTAATTTAAGTTATTATGTTTTCTCTAAGAAAACATTTAAGGATAGTATTACCCTCCATGCTAAGCTATAGAGGTATCTTGAATTCAATCATTCTCAGTTTAAAGAAAATGTAATTCAATATTTAAAATAAATGTTATGGGTTCTCTAAAAAGTCAAAACTGTTCATTACAACTTTTCAAAGTAAAATTGTAAAAGTCAATGAAATATCTGAGATGATAACTCACTGTGTTATATTTGCCAGAACAGTGTACACAACAGGGGAAAAACTAATAAAACTCTGCAGGGTTCACACTGCTCCATGCCAGCTCAGTGAAAAGTCAGCAAATGGAACCTTGCCACTTTTGAGACAGACAGAGAGAGAGAGAGAGAGAGAGAGAGAGAGAGAGAGAGAGAGAGAGAGAGAGAGACACTAAAGTCTGAACTGCAAACGTAAAAATGAAGTGAGTATATTCTCTACAGAGTGTACTTTCACCTTGCAAATGTGAGCTGGGGTTACTATTTTGTTGATATTTATTTGCTTGCAGCAGTAATTAGTCTTCCAAGGTCTACTACGTGAAAGCTTAATGTGTGTGTTGGGGTGGGGAGGACAGGGTACTGATAGTAGTACTGAAGTATCCAAAGCATTGAAACAGGTTGAAATTCAGTGATACCTCAAGTGATTCTGCCATGATAGTGTGCAAGCTCTGGGTTGGGGATGGGTAAAACTATAGCACTTTGGCATGTGTAAAGGCGGTGACACTTAACTGCAAGTCACTGTAGATTTACTGCCAAACATTCACCCTTTAAAAATAACCAGTTTCACTTAAGAATACTCTTGAAGAAGCAGTAAAGCTCAATTGACCCTTGCCTATATGTCTTTTTGATTACTACATATATAAGGAGATGGAATGTATACTTAACATACTCCCATCACATACAGAGGTATGACAGTAAACTGGAGGCAAAGTATAGTACCACTGAGTTATGATAGGAACTAAAGACTCATGTCATGGAACACTGTTTTTACTTAGAAGGCTGGCACACAAACTGTCTTCCAACTTGAATATTGGCAGGCATTTCCTCAGAACTGAACGTGCAAGCCCATCCCTTAGGAAAGCACAGTGTTTCCAGCCAATGATCACGTGCAAGCAAAAGCTGCATGCTACAGCCAAATCCAAAGGAGAAAATATAGACAGCTGGCTAGGTTCACAGTCTAAATTAATATAGAAAACAAACTGGTAACAAAAAGAAGGTAACAGTTAAAAGTGAAGAAAATAAATAAGGTGTAAAGCACTTAGAACAGCAGTTTACAAAAGGAGAGCTACAAATTCTCTTTTATCCACAAGTATATTAATGGCACATACATCGAATGTGCCAATCAAAAGGTAGAGATGAATCATTTAAATCCAAACAACGTGGCATAAGTCTATGCTTTTACAAAGAGATATAATTTGTATTGAAAGTAAAAAAAGATGAGGAAAGACACAAGCATTAACAACTGTAAGTAAACGAGAGCTGGAATAGTTGTGGTAATATAAGATAGTCTTCAAGACAGACAGAAATTTGTAGGATAGACAACAAAAGATTAAACTGTCAACTCATCCAAAAGATGACGCAAGCATATATGTACTGGAACTAAGTTATGTGAAGGAATACTTGAATTTTAAGGGAGAAAGAGACAATTCAACAGTAATATTTAGTTTTCAATTCTCTTCTTAAATAATGGATAGAGTAATCAAGCAAAAAAGAAACAAGGAAATGGAAGACCTGAAGAACAAAATCCTAAGGAGATCACACAGACACGTATAGCACACTCAATACAACAACAAAACCTACTATCATGTGCATGTGAGACATTCCTTAAATACTTATTATATTTGTATGGGGGTTTTCTCTGCATGCATGTCTGCACACTGCATACATGTCTTGTGCCCAAGAAAACCAGAAGAGGACACTGGATCCCCTGAACTGGGGTTCCACATGGTTGTGAGCCTCCAAGTAGTTGCTGCAAGTTGGACCTACAGCAATTGAAGGTGACTTCTCTCTTCCTGGTACCATCAAACCAAGCCCCTCTGCTCTATCCATGCACTGAAATGACCTGAAACTTCTGAAATCATGAGCAAAACCAAATAATTCCTCCCTTTAGTTTGTTCTCTTATTTGGTCACAGTGACAAAAAGCTAATTAACACATTCTATATATAACAGGTAACTCAAAGTCAATATCAATTTACATTTAATTGTTAAAAATGCCTACCAAAACTGGGGAGGACATAGATCTAAAGTTTTGTAGTCTTTTTTTTTTTTGGTTCTTTTTTTTGGAGCTGGGGACCGAACCCAGGGCCTTGCACTTCCTAGGCAAGCACTCTACCACTGAGCTAAAGTTTTGTAGTCTTAAATCTGGCATTATTTCCTTAGCGATGGCAGATAAGAGGAGGAAGGTAGAAGATACATCAAGTGGACTGTATGTAAATTAAAGACTTATGCTTCAATGGTTCAATTAAGCAAATGAAAAGACAAACTACAATCATAATTTAAAATTATTTTTCTGATAATGGTGTACTGTTCTGATTACATAGAGAGCTCTTGTAACCCAAAAGTTAAATAATAGTAACAATAATACACACATGGCCACAGTCTGATGAACCCCATTACTGTTTGTCTCTGACCTGGTACTAACTTTCCTGGGCTTCATTTTTATACTGTTTTGCTTTTCATACACTTATTATTCAAATTATACACAATTTATACTCAAGTCTCATTTGAAAATTTCTAGAAATTCATGGCATATAAAAATAGAGCAAAGTAACGAGCAATATTGCACACAACCTTCTCACCAAACTCAGTAACAGCTCTGTCTTCCCAGACTACAAGGACACCTCCATAGGCCCGGATGTTAGGACCAGCAGCTTTGAATATTATTTTCTTCACTGTGATTACATTCTTACTGGCTGAAGGGATGCTAAATGATGCATTAAGAGAGAAAATGTTAAAACACACCTTCGGTCATTTTCATAATCCTTTTGTATGGAAATAATAAAAACCCACTGTATTCAACCACACGCCATTCCTAAAATTATACAAATGGCAGTGAACCTGATAGGCAGCACTACTGTTGCCAGATTGTGCTGATTGTGACTTCAGCCAAACTGATTAGCCTCCATCCATCTAAATGAAGACATCCTCGCTGACCAATACCTTGGGTCTTTGCTGATTGCCCTCCACGGCAGATAGACCTTCACTGATTGGTTTTAGCCAAAGTTATAATCTGAACCACTTCTGAGATAAATTTTGAAAAGAACATGATTGAAAGGAGTGCGAAAATCAGGTGAATTGAGAAGCATTGTGACCTCGGAACAGAAATAGCTCAGAGACTCATCTCATGCAGATCCCTCTGTGTCACCTTAGGCATGTCTCTCTGTGACAGCAGCACTGGACATTGCTATCATCTAAACTCTGTTACTCTGCATGTGCTATTTCTACTTTCCAATCTCTTCTTCTGATGAGCTGCTTAAATGCCAGCCAAGATTCCTCATACTCAACAATTACTTCTCTCTTTGCCCAGTCTACTAACGAGGGGATGATACCATTATGAGATCTTGTCATTTTTCCCAAGTATTTTCACAACTTCAGCTGTACTGCATGGATTTTCAAACAGGGAAGGAGGACCTATGCTCTTCAGAAGTGTATCTACTGGCAAGGCACTTGTGTTCCTGTAAGCTAACACCCATGTATGCTCCCAGAAACAACCTTCATGAAACTTGTTGGTTCACATATACACACAATACCACATGGAAGCAGAGGAGGGACTAGTTGAGGAGAAAAAAGGAATTAATGGAAGTAGGAAGATAACAAGATATGAGAATACAGACGGTGAACATGCCAGAATATATTTGTATATGTATGAAAACCTCATAGTGGGACACATCATTATATATAATTAATATAAGTTAACAGAACAGAATATATAAAGTAGGGCCTGTTTTATTTTTAAATTCTAGTGAAGAATGATGGTGCCTTTATCTGAAATATATCTTACAGGTTCCAAAATTGAACAAAGTCAATTATGATTCTTTTTGCAGTACAGAACTAAGAACAGGGCTACAGTGTAAGATTACATTCTTTTGGGATGCTCCCAGCTCTCTAGGCCCCAGTTATGTCAGCCATAACCAAAGAGGATTGGATCAAATGATCACTTCCAATTGCCTCATCTTAAAATTCTATGGACCTCAGAGCAAAATTGTAAAAGACTGGGAAGTAATTTCAAGTTGCCTTTTCCCATCATCCTGCCATTTTTGTCTCTGGAGATATTTCAGCAGCCATAATAAAATGTGTAACACCTGCACAGCGACTTAGTTCTCTGTGCTGTAGTCTTATACAGGCTTCATAATTGAACATTTGGACATGAAAAACAGTATTGTAAAATAAGCAACTTGGAGGTTATGCCTTGGGAGTTGGTGAGTGGCACCATCAGAGCAGGTGGGCTGCAGTGAATTAGGAGAACACATCATCTCAGGAAGCTGGACGAAATGCGAAATTCAGGCCATACAGTCTTCTATTGATTTCAAATGATGGCCAGAATATTGCAGCTAGAAATAATGTCAGTGTGGCTACTTGCACAAATCATCTAGCCTCATACAAGAGAATTTTCTAATCAAGTTTCTTCCTGTGGAAAGGTGTTTTCAATTAAAAAAAAATCCTTCCTAAAGCAGGGGTTGCTTGCTCCGAACAGGTGCCCTTGGCTAGGAAAGGTTAGTAGGCACAGTTAGCATGGTTTCATGGGTTATGTGGCATTGCAAAGTCCTGTTTGGGTAAGGGACACATGGAACCCACTGCTCCACTTGAAGAATCAAATTACTTCATTTTGGAGTCGATTTATAGAGAATGAGATCAAGGCTTCAAAGACATAGGTTTGGAGGAGGACAAGTGTGAACATGCCTGAAGAACAGAGGGAGGAAGAGTGACGCTTGGCTACACAAAGCTGCTGTTAATAATCTTCCAGCTTTTCCAAGGAGTTAGTCTCCAGTCTTTTAACGCAAGGAAGAGAAAGAAAATGAGATTCTCACCCTTTACAGAAAGGGCACCAGTACTACTGTTGGTAGTGCTGCCACAGAGAGTAAGCAACCCACACACCAGAAGTCCTACAGTCACAAGGAAAAGACAAGATGATGATTAGGCTCCTTTGTATTGACTTTTCTTTAACAACTTTTGATTAACTGACAAACCAGCACATCCCTCTTGCTAGAATCATGAAATCACATACATCTGGTGCCAAAAGAGAGGGACTAAGGCCAGGCACACGAATTCTCTATCCATTCAATTTTATTAAAAACTCATTGCATGGTGCTAAGAAATATCAAAAGGGTTTGCTTTTCTAATAAAGGCAATCTCTTCATTCTCTGTTTTCTTATCTAAGTTTTACTAATATATAAAACAGTATCTGACTCATGTCTTGCCACCCAGCTGGAGCTAATAACATACATGAATCAGAGGATGAATGGTTTCGATTTGAGTATTGCAAGTATGGTAACAAAAGAACACAGTAGCATTCGGGTTATTACTGTTCTGCGAAAGGACACTGAGTAGGGCCCCTTAGGACACTGTTTCAAATATCAACTTCAGGCTAGGGAATCCAAATTAATGAGTCATCATAAACATTCAAAAAGCAAATAATTCAATAATGATCATAAAGACATGCAAAGAAGAAACAATGTCTGCAAGGAATTAGTATTCAGTCATCTAGATCATGCCATAAAAATATCCCTCATGTCAACATGTAGAAGAATGCAGATCGATCCATGCTTATCACCCTGTACAAAGCTTAAGTCCAAGTGGATCAAGGACCTCCACATCAAACCAGACACACTCAAACTAATAGAAGAAAAACTAGGGAAGCATCTTGAACACATGGGCACTGGAAAAAATTTCCTGAACAAAACACCAATGGCTTATGCTCTAAGATCAAGAATCGACAAATGGGATCTCATAAAACTGCAAAGCTTCTGTAAGGCAAAGGACACTGTGGTTAGGACAAAACGGCAACCAACAGATTGGGAAAAGATCTTTACCAATCCTACAACAGATAGAGGCCTTATATCCAAAATATACAAAGAACTCAAGAAGTTGGACCACAGGGAGACAAATAACCCTATTAAAAAATGGGGTTCAGAGCTAAACAAAGAATTCACAGCTGAGGAATGCCGAATGGCTGAGAAACACCTAAAGAAATGTTCAACATCTTTAGTCATAAGGGAAATGCAAATCAAAACAACCCTGAGATTTCACCTCACACCAGTGAGAATGGCTAAGATCAAAAACTCAGGTGACAGCAGATGCTGGCGAGGATGCGGAGAAAGAGGAACACTCCTCCATTGTTGGTGGGATTGCAGACTGGTACAACCATTCTGGAAATCAGTCTGGAGGTTCCTCAGAAAATTGGACATTGAACTGCCTGAGGATCCAGCTATACCTCTCTTGGGCATATACCCAAAAGATGCCCCAACATATACAAAAGGCACGTGCTCCACTATGTTCATCGCAGCCTTATTTATAATAGCCAGAAGCTGGAAAGAACCCAGATGCCCTTCAACAGAGGAATGGATACAGAAAATATGGTACATCTACACAATGGAGTATTACTCAGCTATCAAAAACAATGGCTTTATGAAATTCGTAGGCAAATGGTTGGAACTGGAAAATATCATCCTGAGTGAGCTAACCCAAACACAGAAAGACATACATGGTATGCACTCACTGATAAATGGCTATTAGCCCAAATGCTTGAATTACCCTAGATGCCTAGAACAAATGAAACTCGAGACGGATGATCAAAATGTGAATGCTTCACTCCTTCTCTAAAAGGGGAACAAGAATACCCTTGGCAGGGAAGAGAGAGGCAAAGATTAAAACAGAGACTGAAGGAACACCCATTCACAGCCTGCCCCACATGTGGCCCATACATATACAGCCACCCAATTAGACAAGATGGATGAAGCAAAGAAGTGCAGACCGACAGGAGCCGGATGTAGATCTCTCCTGAGAGACATAGCCAGAATACAGCAAATACAGAGGCGAATGCCAGCAGCAAACCACTGAACTGAGAATAGGACCCCCGTTGAAGGAATCAGAGAAAGAAGTGGAAGAGCTTGAAGGGGCTCGAGACCCCTTATGAACAACAATGCCAAGCAACCAGAGCTTCCAGGGACTAAGCCACTACCCAAAGACTATACATGGACTGACCCTGGACTCTGACCCCATAGGTAGCAGTGAATATCCTAGTAAGAGCACCAGTGTAAGGGGAAGCCCTGGGTCCTGCTAAGACTGAACCCCCAGTGAACTAGACTGTTGGGGGGAGGGCGGCAATGGGGGGATGGTTGGGAGGGGAACACCCATAAGGAAGGGGAGCGGGGAGGGGGATGTTTACCCGGAAACCAAAGAATTATTATTACGTATTAAAAAAATAAAAAAAAGAAAAAAAAATCCCTCATACAAATGTCAAGAGAGAGAACCTGGTTGGAAAAAGCTTTCTGGACTGTTTCTTGCTGTATCACCTCATCATTCACTTTCCTACCTCACTCAACTACCTGATATACAATCCCTCCATCCTGTTTTCTATATATCACTCTCTCTCTTTCTCAGCTGGCTGCAACATGCCTTTTATCTTTCTACCCTCCTACTTTTGATTCTGTATGTTCAAACCCAACTTCTCTCCCCCAACTCTCTACCTCCATGTTCATAGATCTTCCTGCTCCCTCCCACCTATCCAAAGAAGACACCTGGGTGAGCTTGTACAGTACCACTGTGTTAGCTACCCACATGTTGTCCTTGTCAGGAACTCCCTCCAGCCGCCTCATCTCCTGACCTTTGTATTTACTGCCTTCATAGCTAACGTGTATACACGTGGAGCTTTCTCCATGGTTGCAAACTTGGAAATGCGAACAGGCATCAAGGTGTCTAACTTTAGCTCCAGAAAGATTCTGTATGGTCTCATTTCTCCTGCTCCTTGCTAAAGGGAAAGAACTACTTTATTCCTCCAGTTCTCTGCATCTCATCCAGAAAAGAGGGGGGAAACCAGCTCTGCTTTATGAGGCTAAGGTGAGGGTTATATTAAAGAACAGACACAAGTGCTAGGAATGAAGTTTCCTAGAAGAGACACTTAAATAAGCAGCCATTGCTTTTCAGGATTTCTAAGGGTCTTGAAAGCAAAGTTGCAGACAACAGCCTGGGTTCAGTGGTTCCCAGGCAAGCCAGTATTGAAAGAATCACTTCCTTGCAGAAAGAGTATGTTTTATACCATTTTTAAGGGCATTTCACTTTGTACTTATTTGTTTTCTGATCAGGGGGAAATGCATGAGAAATAGTTAAAGAAAAGACATTTGCCATTTCAATGAAAGTCTCTACAAAGCAAATATTTATCACTACAGTCTAGTGAAACGTTGGCCTTTAGATTAAAACACATGAAAGTGACATATGGTGCCTTCCCATCCCCAGAGAAGCACGCCTTCTAGGTTCTATTTATTGGCTTCTGAAAGTTTTATTGAGTTTCCACTTTGATTCCTCTAACCTATCCTAAAGGCAAGGGAAAAGTGTGAGGTTGCCTTTAGTTCTCCCAACATGCAAACGGTGGCCCATAGCGCAGTGTACATCCCTTTGGCCTCACCGTCTGGACAAACAAACATCTATTGCTAAAGACAAACACTTGGTTGCAGCTTTTCCCGTCAAATGAGATAGCAATCATCTGTTTTCAATCGTGCATTTTTCTTGAGAGACAGACATGGGGAGGAAAAGAGAGGAAGAAAAAAGGAATGAAGGGAAGAAGAAGGAAGAGAAAAGGAGGAAGACTAGAAGGGGCTATTAACATAGGAAACATAATTATATGCTGAATATGCTGCCCTCACATGCATACCAGAACTCATTATATGAATCTCTGCTACTGACAATGAGTAAGTTTATTCAAAACTATCTCAGAGCAGGGAATGTTGCTTTTGTCTAAGAAGCACAAGGTCCTGAGTTTGTCTCTTAGCAACCCCTGCACACCTTTCTTATCCCACTCAGTGAGTTTGTCCAAATCTATTCCAAGTACTTTAAAGCCTATACAACAATCTAGTCGTCTCTTTGGTTTAACATCTTCCTTAGCAGTGTTTATCAAAAACAAGGATTGGCTATAGCTTGGTTTTTATAACTATGAATGCACCCTGAGACAATACGCACATTTTACTGTGGAAACCAGAAATTAGCTATTTGTAGGCAATTTATGCTTAACTAGAACCTGAGCCTTGAAGGGCAATACATTGAAAAGCTGCATATTAGCTTTTCTACAGGGGTTTCATGAGGGCTTTTAAAGAAAACAGTACTCATAAAACTCAAGTAGGAAAATTATTAATGATGTTAAGGTCTCTTAATGAGTTCTACACTCCACTAATAGCAATCTAAAAGCAGTGATACATTTTTATAGAATTGCTTTCATTAGAAACAGAACCCGGTTTTACTTTTTGTCTCGATTTTCTATACCTAATCCAGGCCCTTCCAAACATTCAAATTCCTGCTCCTCAAACCCCCTCCATCTGTAGGAGCCAGGCTCAGTGTGGGTTGCCCGGTCTTCCAGCCATGCTGGAGCCTGCTTGCTGCCCAAGAAGCTGGAGAAAAGACAACATTTTTTTAAAAAAGCCTTTCTTTCCAGAGGCTATGTAAGGTTCCAGGACCTGGTTGGCTTAAGATAGATGTCAGGGCTACTGAATGAGCCCTGAATCACAGAAAGAAAAACCTTCTTCCGGTACTATTCCCCAGTTTCTAGTTGAGCCCTACGCTTCTGTTGTCCTTCAACACAAGCAATCTATTTCATAGAGACCCTTTACTCGTTATCACAGTGGTTACACAATTTTTCATTCATGGTCAATTCCCCTAGGACACCTTTTCTGACCTTCTCGAGTATGACTGGATAATTCTGGATGTTGCTGTAATGTTGTGCAGTGACTGATCTCTCTTTTGGTCACTGTATCCCTCACTAGATTAGAAAGCGTTCTTGAGAGCAGCTGTTGGCTGCTTCTACTTCTCTATCCATAATACTTGGTACAGAATATATCAAAATACTCACTGTGAAATTGTGACCTTGGTAACATTGTCTTATCCACTTAGCGAAGTACTAGAGAAAAACCCTTATCAAATGAAATCAGCTCTCTGGAAGTAACTAGGTAACAAAAGAATGTTCATACACATTGTCAACCACTTAAGAAAACCACTTAAATGTTCATTTCTGTCTATATTTTAAGCCTTCATTTAATTAACACTGACACTTTGAAAGTCTCAGAAATAATCAGGATCATTAGTGTCAGCCTGACAAGGGTATGAAGAAAGTTTCTGTAACATCACCCAAACTGCTTTCACAAGATTGTCGAGAAATAAATAGCTCACTGTGAAATTTATGCCTTTCTTTATATATTAATCAATGATACAGTGGAACTCTAACAAGGTTAAAAGTGTTCTCTGATTTCTATTATAAAGATAAGTTCAATCAAGCAGCCTACCAGCGTACCAATGCAGGTCATTCAATAATTCAATTGTACTAATGACTATGGCATGCACGCAAACAAGAGAATGAAACAGGCTGAGACACCAAACCTGGGAAAATGATTTAAAAAAAAAACAACAGTGATTTGCATCGTGCATTTTCAAAAGCCCTTGCAGCATGCATCTGCAAATGAAATGGAATCTATTCCTCACGACCCGACAGATAGCTTTTGTCCTTGCTTATCCATTGCGTGTAAATTACACGTGCTGACCTTTAATTGGCTGTAACTGAAACACATTTTGAGTAACAGTTTTTCATTGACATGCTTAGATGTGTGCAAGAGTCGGAAGAGGAAGAGACGAGACTTAACAGTTTCTATTCAGCACTGCTGTCATGAATAGTACCACCACATCTCTGAGTTGTCTTTGTCTCAATTGCATATTTATACTTGATTCCCTCCTCATCAAAAATTTCTCAGGCAACTTGTGAATACACAGATGCAAAACTATCTTGGCATGGAATTTCATCCTGTGCCTATTTTATTTCTGTTCTTCACAGAGAAATACTCATAATGCCCAGTGTGCTGAAATCTTTAGTCATGATGTGTCTATTGTGATCTCGAGGGATTTTACAATCAGAACACAAAGCAAATCAGGAACTAACTTCAGAAGCCAGCTTGAATATTTTAGGTAGAAAGAATCATTGAAAGAGATGAGTGATACAGCACAAACAATACAGGCCTGATGGATAGAAGCCAGAGGTGTTTGTCTTTAACTGACACCTTTGGCAAACACCTTTCTTCAGATCATATGCTTCAGTTTTCTCATCTTGAACGTGAAGAGACAATAGAAATCTTTCCAAAATCATTAGAAATCTTTCCAAAATCATTCTCTGATTTAAATGTAAGAGGAAGAAGACAATGTGAAGAAAAGGAAAGGAAAAATACTTTATTCTTCTATAGCACTTGCAGAACACAGGTAAGAAAAAAGAAAGATCAAGAGAATGTAATAGGCTGCAGGAGCAGACAGGGGAAAATGTTGCGAAACAAAGGTCCCAGCCCAAGGACAGCATCTACCTCTGGAGCACCTAAGAACAGACCATTGAGGCACACTTGTGAATTGGGAGGTGCTTCCTGGAGCATCTCTGATCGAAAAGATCCACAAATGCTTCAAGATGTTTCCTTTGATCCCAGCACTCACAGATGCTACATAGGCACCTACTTTGTATTTGGTTTATTCATCTTCACAACGGGAACATAAAGTTTTGGACTCATTTTGCTTAGTCCCCATGCTTTAGCTCTCACTTTCCTAGACTGTTGGCTTGGTTCCCACCGGTAACCAATTAAATCTCCTTACTCTGGCTTGAAAAGATAAACCAAGGAAATGTTCTGTCCTGTCTGTGTTAAGCCTTCCTGGCTGCTAGACTGATAGATTTGTTTTCTTTTTATCCACTAGCTGCTTTCATTTGGCAGAGAAAAGCTCCCAAATAGACATCCTCACTTGCTGCCTCTTGGAATTTGCATTTTATCTTGAATATTGCATTTAATGAGTCTTTTTTTCTCTTGGATTATCTCTTCAAAGTTCAAGATGAAGAGGAGTGGGCTATGTTGGGTGTGGGTGGTGATTCTGGCTGTTTTTTCTGGCACTGGGAGGCCTAACTGCTGTAGCAAAAGATGTTTATAAGGAAAGGAGAAATAGAGCCATAATAGAGCTTCAGGGAAGCCTACAGGGACCCAGACAAGAATCTCTGAAACAAACACTAGACCAAGAATCTGATCACTTAATCTGGGCAGGAGGTAAGGTGTCTCTGTAGTCTCGATGATAGGCTCATGGAATTATCAGATGGGAGGCTTAATCCATAGTCACTGTGGAAGTCAGAGAGAAACATGTGAGAATGTAATTTAGGAACGGATAAAGGAGTCAAGAGCAATACAGGAAGTCAGAGATCTCCACTGGTACATGAGGGCTGCTCCAAATGGAGAAGACATGGAATTGAATGAAAAGGAAAATGCAAAAATTAGATGAAAGAACAAATGACAATTCTTTATAACAGTAAAGGCAGCATATTTATAGACAGTAAAATGTACCTAGTATATGCATACATATACATGTATACAGTAGCAATTGGTGAAAATGGGCTACAAATTTGAAATGGAGCAAGGAGGGTATGGGAGGGTTTGGAGGAAGGAAACAGAAGGAGGAAATGATACAATTTTATTATAATCTTAAAAATAAAAGGAATTAAAACAAATGAAGGCAAAACTAATGAATCTTCAAATGATAAGAAACATTTAATTATCCTTATGATGAATCCAACAAGGAAAATTAATAATATCAGAGAACATATGCAGATGACTGCACTGGTCTCACTATCTTCCAGCATCCAGCATTCGCCCCAAAAAGAATAAAAAATGGGCCATTTAGGAGGAGGTGGTCCTTAAAGAGCCAATATCACTCACAGTGGCTCAGATTCCTCTTGTCTCTCTCTGTTCTTTCTACTTTTCTCCTCATCCTTTGCTTGAATATTTTTTCTTTGATGGGGACCCATCTGAGATTTACAACATCAAAACTTTTACATTTCAATTGTATGAGAGGCACGTTTTCTTTGTGTCCTATATGTTAATGTGGGGGGGGGGCGGAACCTGGTATTTAATTTTTCTTTTTGTCGGAGAGTAGAATGGTAGCCCAAAGTCCAAGAAACAGAAAGGTAATAGAAGGGAGAAAGAACATGTAAGCAGAGGAACTATGAAGAGAAGAGACATTTTAGCAATAGAATAAAAGCTTAACATTTAAATCAATAAATTATCCCAGGGATAAAAAATAGACATCTATTCACTTTTATACCAACCTACGTTTAATCATCATTTAACAGTGGTACCCAGTAAAAAAGCAATTTAGCATTATAATGCATAAATAACACTCCAAAAACAAAGGAGCCATAAACACAGCTTGAGTCCTCCCTCTATTCCTGGAGATTTCAGCACTAAACCACAGCAAAAGAAGATTAATGTTAAAAAAAAATCAGACAAACAAACAGACTAACAAACCAACAAACAATTTCTATCAAGGGATCCAGATACATTTTGCTGCCCTTTTCCCATGAGCCCTCTGGGAAGACCTCTGAGGAAAAGAACTTTTTCTTTGGATCAGTAAATGTGGTGCTGCTATTTGGGGACCCAAAAGATGAACACCCCATCATGCAAAGGAAGGACCTAGGGAGAAAAAAATCACTTTGCTTCACAGCAGGTAAAGTGAATCATATACATTTAAGAGTTTTCCCATTGCCTTTAAGTGATAGGCATTGTCAGTGTTTTTATTTCATATATATATATATATATATATATATATATATATATATATATATCTCAAAGCTCGTGGAGATGAAACATGTTTAGGGATGCAAAGGACTCTCACTGTAACTCCTTGAACCTCAAGCTATCTCTTCCAAGTCATATATACTTTTCCAACTCTATTCCATGGAAGGACAGAATGAGTGCATTTCTTTTCTAGGTATAGCCTCATCTGCTGTGAAGAAAGCTTTGGTTTTTTTTTCTTAAACCTTCATCCTACATTCAACTTTGGACTGGCAGAATCAGTCTCTCCTGTGGATAAGTCCCCATACTGGTTGTCGAATACAGAATGATCAGCCTTGAAACCATACACACACAAACAACAAAAATGTATATGCGTGTGTTGGGTGCATGAGAGTTTGACAGAGGGTAACTGGGAAAGGCTAGAAGGAGGAAAGGGATGGGGATATGATGTAATTCTATTTCAGAAATCAATTTTAAAAAATGAAGCTTTGTTGTAATTTCCCATTCCTGGTATCTCACACAGTCTCTGGCCAATAATAACGAGAGCTGTGACAGCTCTGAATGGGGCCTTTCAGAATAGAACACTTTGAGTCACACATTAATTTTTTTTAATCAGAGCATTACAGATTCAGGAGAAATGGTGAGGAAGGAAATGGTCTTGCAAGCTTGATAAACACAGATGTGTGAGGGAAAGAGTTCCTCCAGTGTGTTCCTTTGCCCTCTGAGATCCAAGGAAGGTTGACATCCTTTTCAGAGGAGTAGGCTACCTAACATGGATTCTACAGCTCCTTTCAGGATTGATTATATCAATTTGTAACAATTATTACTTTATTTTTAATCAGGTTAAGGACCCTAGTTTAGGCTCCTAATATTTTGTCTACATTACATTGTGTCTAGAAAACTTGTAAAGTCTGCTCAAAGATGATTTAAAATGCTCATAACTAAAAAGAAGTCAGCTAGGAGGTCATTATAGTCAAGACACCCACCCATTTTGCATCAAGGATTTGTTCAGGGGAATGAGCAGTTGAATCACACTGATATCCACTTAATAGGGAACTCCTTCCATGTTTTGAAAAAGATAATTTCAAGGTTTAGTGCAGAATAAGAAAGTCACAGAGCTTCGTATTTCACCATGGATATTTGAGCTGAAAGGGAGAGAACATATCTGCTATATAGCTTTAAAGCATTAAGGAAAAAACTAAGCTCATCAAGAACAGATTCTGTTTTAAAAAGGTAAATTAAATAGGCAATAATCCTGGGGGAAGCCTGAGCTCCAAGCAGACTTTGAAAAATCTAATTAGGATTAATTAATACAAGAATGAGGAAGAGAAGTGAGGCCCACTGGAAGTTCCCATGCAATTCTCAAGGCCACATGTAGAAAACAGGATGGATAATAACTGAGAAATTGGCAAGAAGGAAAGACCCTGAGCAATTTCTGGCTCCCCTTCCTTTCTTCTTCCCACTAACTAAGTCAGTGCACAACCAAAGCCTGGCCCTTCCCATATATTTGAAGCCTGGTTCTTTCTGGAGCTGAGGGATGTACTTCGGGGACTCCTGCTCTGCATAGCAGCTGAAGCAACAGTACAGCTAGTACGTACTTCCAAATCTTTCTCCTTCTGTTCTTTTACCAGGAAAATGGCAATCACCACATTCCTCTTCTCAGGATTATCATAAACCAAAGGAGGCCATCCATGGATAGAGCTTAGATCTCCATAAGGCACACAGCAAATTTTTATAATTGTGGTCTCTTCCTCAATCCTTCTCCTGTCCTGTTCACATTCTTCTTCCTTATATAGATTGAGAGATAGTGAGAAGTTGCTTTTTTAAAGACCATTAGCCTGTGTTAGCACAAGGCTGAGATCATATGTAAGAACTCTTGATCTCTAATCTGACATTTCTCATAGCAGCAGATTTCATAAGGTGCAACGTACTGTTCAACTGTTTCTCCCTACAAATGGATGACATCAGCTGAAAGACACCTTACTTCCTTTTTAGAAGACTTTTCTGGCAAAAAAAAAAGATTGCTTCTCAATAGAACAAATGTACTAGCAGAAGCAGAAATAGGGTCTCTGTGATTCTTGAACTTTGATCAAACATCATCACTTTAAACACAGAACAGACTGAATGAATGAGATGCAGAGTATTATATTATCCTAAAAGAGTGAGAAGGGATGGGCTTAGAATAGGATTTGGCTAGGGCTATGGGGCAAGCAGTGTGAATAAAAGGGTACACCCTTTCTCAAAGTGCACACAGCGACCTCTTTCTGTGTTCGTGGGATCTGACCACTCCTAATTTCCTGGGAGAATAGTAAGAGAAATTCACATCTAGCACTGAGAAATGTGTATATGTTGACAAGTTGATTTCTGAGCCAAATCAAAGTCTCCTTCAGCTCTGCTACATGAGATTTGATGATAAATATAATTCGCAGCACAGGCTTGAGTTGAAAAAGAGTGCCCTAGTTATTAAGCATGAAAGAAAAGCTAGGAGAACTTTAAAAATCATACATACACATATATGTATGTATATTTCCTTTTGAAAAAAAAGATAGCACATTAATTCTAAGCGGTGCTGGGGCTGTATATTTTATGGGGTTTATTTGTACTCCACATCTTTGATAGGCTCTATTTGTAGCTGAAAATACAAACATACTGATTACCATCATGATTCCCCACATTTAGAACAAAATTAATTATCTGAGAAAAGCAAAAAGGCTTAGATAGACTCTGAGTCAGTAAATGATAATAGACAGCACCCAAATATAATGACTCCGTTTCCTGTTTTATCTGGTTCAGGCATTCCGAGTGGAATGAATAGGCAAACATAATTCGCTTTCTGCACATTCTTCAGAAAGGATCTGAATTGGGTAATAAGGGGGCAGCCTTGGCTCTTTCCTTCCCCCAACCCCAGACCCCACAGAAAGCAAGAAAACAGCATTGCAGGGTTATGAACATCCCGAAGGGACATTTTTGAAAGGATATGACGAAATCTGCACTTTTACGGAGACAAAAGTCATTTGTTTTACCCCACTGACACCCCCACACACAACAAGGAAAGGAACAGAAAACAGGGAGGCCCACTGCAGTGCACAGAGCTCAGCACTGAGTCAGGCTTGGCTGCTGAGAATGAGAATGATCTCAGAAAGGCCGCAGCACACTTGATGATGCGCATGCAGACTCACATTCTGGTGGCATTGACTGAAGCAACCATTGCAATCGTTTACTCCCTTAAGGAAATGACTATTCTACTGTCCTACCTGTTTAAAACCAACGTCTGTGATGGGCATAATTGTTTTGTTTTCCAATTGTGAGGGTTGGGGGGTATGAGGCTTGGCTTTTGAAAAAAGAGAGCCAAGGTAGAAAGAACTTTGGCCTGAATACCTGAGCAAGATAGCAAAATGCATAAGCCTAAGAGGTTAATGGGCCAAGGTGCCTTATGCAGGGGGTCGGGGGATCATTAGTGAATGACTGGCACTACATTTGCCAAGACAGACTTTAACTCCAGGCGAAGGAAAAGGCATAGCAGAGGAACCACACTGTGAATTCTGAGGCTTTTCAGCTTTTGTAATGAATAAATATCCAGAGGCTATTCTGTCTTCATAAAGTAAAGGCTACTTTCACCATGTTCTGAGTCCCTGAGCAGCCAACATTTGAAATAGGCATTTTGTACTCACTCACTGTCACCCCGGGAGCCCATGGGTCCTTACAATGTTGGACCATGGGGGTATCTTTCTGAACTTCTGCTCTCTTGGGCAAATAACCTTGAATTATCTAACTTTTCTGAATATCCTTTGGGAACAAATCCGTTCTCCCTGTCACTACCAGCAGACATGGATAAGTGTCAGCTAACTACCCTGTGGTTATCACATCTGCCACCTTTTATGTGCAATAAAAGAGAACGTCCCCAGTTTATGTAGCAATTGAAAAGTTATAACTCTGTACCCTCAAAAAGCAGGAAAGGAAAAGATAGCTGCAGAGAGAGAGAGAGAGAGAGAGAGAGAGAGAGAGAGAGAGAGAGAGAGAGAGTTTGAAGACCAGAGCAATCGAGTTTTACTGCTAATGAGAAGCAACAATATCAAGTGCTCCTTTGGTAGGGTTTTGTATTCTCTGCATGACTGAAAACACTGTCCCTGTTTATGGTCTTTGTGTGTACTTTTGGCTATGCTCCAACAGGTGGCACATAAGCTGCCTTATGGCTAACTAGACGAAGCTGAACTAATTGTTCTCTACTTTCTAACTCCTTGATTTGATCCTCCAAAGGCATTGAGAACTTGAGAGCGTCTTGCCATCATCCAAAGGTAGCAACTTGTAAGAAAATTCTTTACAGATAGCTTGGGCTTCTATGTGTCTTACAAATGGGAACACTGACCACTATTTGCTGCAAGCTATCTCTTCCAAGTAACTTCATGTAGTGTCTGTAGAACTTGGATGCTAAGAGAAATGAGCAATACCAATGGTGAGAAATAAGTTACCCCAGGTGCAATGCTGAGGATCTGGCCAGTAGACCAACGGATCGCTGTTTTGCTTGGTTTTATTATTATAGTGGTAAGGATACATTTGAGTTCTCTAAGCTGAAAAATGCTCCCTAGTAAAGCGCCACACTCTGTTTGCAGGAGCTATCCAGCCCTCTTTGCCTTGCCCTGTGGGAATTGAGGCTAGGGAACCTCATACAAATGCTGATCCTCTGGTTACTGTCATTGCTGTGAGAAATTAATAGTTCTGCATCTCTAATTCATTCCTTTAACTGGCTTCCATAAAATGGTAGTAGACCAGCAGTATCAGCTTGCGACTGAGGAGAAATCCCAGACTTTCCACAGTTCTTGAGGGCATGTTCTCATTTTATCAGTTCATTGATCACAGAAAAGAGGATTAAATATGTATTCCCAAAGCCAGACTGAAAGAGCAACTCGCCATCATGCTGTCCCTCACCTAGGTGAAGGCAAACAATGCTAGATTTGCACAGAACCCATCTTATCTCCTAAAGTAACCTACAATCCACATGTAACATCACAATGACACATTCAAAAGCTTTTTTTCATATGATTAGCTTTGGAAAATTGCCACTCAATGGTGTCAATTCTTCCTTTGTAGTTTTTCAATAATTAGGTCGCCTGTGTTTAATAACTGCCTTTTTCAGGTTGGGGCAGTAGGACCCTAAGTTCAGTGCTAGCCTGTGATATGAGTAAATCCTCAAAACAGAACAAAAGACCAAACCATCACCTTTGTCTCCTGGCAATCACCAACACTATTTTTATTGTGAATGTAAAAAAAATGAGAAAATGGAAATTTTCTGTCATGGCAGAAACGGACCTCATTTGAATAATATTGCTTATTGCCGTTCCTGATGCTGGCCTGCAGACACTAATGAGGTACTGAGATATTTGCTGAATTTATCACTTCTGAATCCCTTCGGAAAGGAGGGCAGCTTCTATGAATTCAGAGAAGGTATTCTGTCTGAGACTAAAAAAATGAAGGTGCAGTGGTAGCATACAAGGAGAGAAGCTCAGACAAACTGACATCTGAGAAATGGCCTCAGCCTTCAAAGGCAGAGAAGAAAGGTAAGGCTAATCTTGGAAATCTTGACGACTTACAGTCACTCACACAGACAGGAAAATGCACAAACTTGATAGGGTGAATTATTATTGTGGCTCAACAGGAGAATCTGCCTCAAAGATTCCTACTATCCATGAATAAATACTGACTGTATTGCTTCTTCAAAGCCAAAGAAAAGGGTATACTCGGATAGGGACATAGGTTAGGCTCTCAGTAGGCAAAGTTACTACTGAAGGGAATAAAGTAGACATCTGAATATAATTTGATATTCAGCATAAATACCAGATACCCTGAACACTGTCTGTTTGGGCTGGAGATGTAGCTCTGTGTTAGAGCACATGCTTAGCATGCACAGACCCGAGTTCCAACACTGCAAAATCCAAGATGGCTATCTGTTGCTCCAGTGGGCAGGGACTCAACACTGCAACTGGAACTTAGAGATTTTCCACTATTGACAACACTAACATAGGTAGAGCCTACACAACCATTCTCTTAGAAACTATTCTGTGCCTTTAAGTGTTAGGAGTATGAGAAAAAGAGAAAGAAGAAACTACTTCATGTCTTCTAGTTCTTCATCGGGAAATAGTAGAGCAGGAGTCTCCAAGGAAAGAGAATGAATTCAAAAACTGATTGTGCAGCTGGAAAAACAGTAGGGAGTAATACAGGATATTAAATAATATAATAAAAAGCCAATTTAGGCTGTGTTTGGGGAATGAAGATACTAGTGAATAGAGAATGGATGTGTTTGAGAGAGCAATATAGTCATGGTAACAAGCATGAGTTTTGGAGTCAGACCAACCGTTAGCTCGGAATCTGAGTTCTGAGACCTGCTGGCTTAGCGACCTTAAATGGAGCAAGAGAATCTTTCATGTTCAGCTCCTTCCTCCACCCTCTTTATGACGCTCAGAGTCCACCATGCTGCTTCCACAGTGACATGTTTAACAGACATGTACAGGATCTCTGTCAGGGAGTGCTAAAGTCGCAATGACAGAAGAAAGGGAGAAACGGTAGTGATAGAAAGGGTCGCAATTTTTCACGACTTTCAGTGAAACAGCATAAGTCAAGGTAATAAAAGTGTGGGCCAGGAAACCACAATGCAGGGGCATGCTAAGGAAAGTTAATAAAGTACACTAGCAAATAAGGAAAAAGAGAGGTATGAACGGTCAAACACGAGTGTAAGAGCATGAATTTGAAGGAGAGTAGGCAGGGGTATATGGGAGGGAAGGGAAAGGAGAAGTGTTGTAATTAAATTACATTCTCATAGATCAACAACAACAGCAAAAGAGTATATGAGCAATTTCATTGTGGACTGAGGACAGTCAAGGAGATTAGCTACGGAAAGTTTTGGCAATTTTTCAGGCGGAGAAATAAGCACCCCACATGTAAGGAATGAATGAGTGCATGAAATGCACATCATCTACCTGTAAGTATACAGTAATGGCAATCAAAGTGCTTTAGAGACAAAAACAATAGTACACGAAGCTGGGCTCGATCCTCTGTGTTGGGGGAAAAGCCATGGTAATCAGCAATGCTAGAAAAATGCATCATAAGGAGGAACCTATCTGTATTTGCTTCAAGGTATAGAATGTGGAATTCAATACAATGCTCATCCATTTTTACGGTGAGATTGTTTCACCCAACTACTATCAAAGGTTCAATACTCACTTGGGGGCAAGATGTGTATCCTTGCTTCCAAATACATTGGAAGACCAGATAAATATCTTTTGGAAGGAGCTTTTCAGTGTAGACATTTGTCTCCTCCACTTTCTGTTCCCTTACCCTCTTACATGTGCATACAGATATCTTTTACTCATTTATTGATATTTTTAATTCTATTTATTTACACTGAAATAATATGGGTTAATCCTAGTCTAAGATAAGTGTATGGAGCTGGGGTCATGGCTCAGTGATAGAACACGTTCCTGGCACATGTGTTTCTTTGAGTTCATTCATCAGCAGTAAAAGAAAAAAAGCTGTAACTGGACTGGAGAAAAGCTCAGAGGTTAAGGGCACTTGCTGCTCTTTCAGAGTACCTGAGCTCTCTGTTCCCAGAACCCACATAGTCACTTAACTCCAGCTCCGGGGGGTCCCGTGCGAGACACACACACACACACACACACACACACACACACACACACACACCATTTAAACTAGTAAAAACAAATCTTTAAAAAGTGTAAAGAAAAATCATTATTCACAGTGGATTAGGGCTTAGTGAGTCCTTGCACTTTCTACATCTAATGATTCATTTAATATCTAACATAGCAGCCCCATTTTAGAGATATAATATCATTCGTCCTTTGTCAAAAAACAGTCTATGGTATCTGGGCTATTCACTTCCAACTTCTTAATCTTCTTTTATTTTTCTAACAAGGTAATCAGATGTTCTTAAAGGAACATCAGAATCAAGTTGGACCCTGTAGAAATGGCAAGTTCTCTAGCCTCTCCACAGCATTCTGTTAACAGAATATCTGGGCTTGGACTCCAGCAATGCTAAACTAGTTCTCCGGTTGACTGGAACATGATGAATAAATTTTGGCAACTGAGCATTTGCTACATTCAGGGCTGCTGTGAGTAAGAAGACTCCAATATTTGCCCACATTCCTTCACCTGGTCATCTACAGAATTGAGACCCATCCTTGCAGAAACTAAAACACTAACAATCTATAATTGAAAATGAAAATCTAAGATTGTCACAGCTATGTCGAAGGCCAAAACCACCTTCAGGATGTGAGATAGGTTAGAGCAACCAACCCCAACACAACTGGACAACATCCCTGTATGGATTATTTATTTAGCTATTTTTTATTTATGGATTATTTATTTAGCCATTATTTATTTAGCTAGTCAAGAAAGCTGCCCCACCCCAACCACTTAGGAATGGCATGATGAGAAAGAGAGATCTCAGCACCCCTGACCTTAGGCAACATCTTACTGTGGGGAATTCCCATTTTGTTAACACAAGGAAGTGAGCGTGCGCCAGCAGAGACTTGTTAACACTTAATTTTAAACCAGCTTTTGGGTTGAGGAATTCTGTCTGTGGGTTTGTTAGCATGAACAGAGTGCTTCAGTCGGTCAATCCCATAGTTCTCCTCACCCTAATAAAGAGCCCTGCCTGCTTGTAGCCTGTACAGAATGTGGACTGGAACACACCCAGCCAGTGACTCCCTAATCCCCACCAGGTGATGCAAACAACTTAGTCTTGGTGATCATATAACAGCAATGAGGCAGCATACATATGCTTTCTGGCTTAGTTCAAGCATTCCCAGGGGATGGCAGACTTCACGCTCTCATAACTAGATGGGAGCTGGGAGCAATCAGGCCCTTAATGGCCAAACCAGAAAGGAACTGCATCACTGAGCACCTCCTGACAGCCAAGGCCTTTCCTCCTGAATGATAATGACACAAAATGTACTCCCTCTCCTGTATATTAGGTGTGTATGAGCACACACCTACATGTACACACACCTACAATATAGCAGGTCTGAAAGCCTAAAATAACTATGCGATTTATGTCTTTGCAAAATCTTAATGGTACTTTTAGAGTGAAAGTCTGGAAGGATCTACTAGGGAACAGAGAGATATGGCAGAAATAATATTAGATTGCAGCAGAAGACTACCTTGGATTCTGCTTCTGGCTCTTTTCTTAGCTAAAAAAACTTTGGGTATGCCTCCTGAGACTTTATTTCTTCATTTTCAAATGGGATTAGACTAGCTCCATTTTCCCACCTCTTTTCCAACCTTCACATCATAGCAAAATGTTCACTATGGTAGAATTTATTCAGCGACATGTGAATCAACCAATGAAATAGTGGCATGCTAAGACTTCAGAACTATGTCTGGGAGGTTACAGATGCCTGGCAGGAGACAAAATTCCCTGCATAAAGCAGATGTTGATAAATGTTCACACAACCAACCTGCATGTCCAGATCTCATCAAAACAGTGTACTTAGTTTGGTTTCTTGACTGTCTTTTATTTTGCTTTGTTTTCCTTCTCTCTGTGTTTGCTGTTGGAGACTGGGTCTTAGATTAGTTCAAGCAGTCTATTCAAACTTCCAAGCTTCGTGCCCTAGTCCTTGAGGACCAGGGCTATGGGCATGTGTCACTTGCACGCTCTAAACTTCATCTTTTTGTTTTAAAATGTACTGGGGGTTAGAAGTTCCATTAAGGTAACCTCAAAAAAAATATGTGCATGGATAACCTTTAAATACTCAAGCATCTTGCCATTAACGTACTCTTATTTTCCTCTTACTGTAGATATGCTCACACCCTGATGCCCTTGGTTGGGGCGGGACTCACAGTGGACCCTCCATCAATGCTACTGAATGAACATATGAATGCACTTACTTCTCATTTTTCTAGTTCTGTGCAATTGACTTTTGCATAAGGCCCCAGAATATGGCCTCAAATTATAAAGCAGTCAAGGGAATAATTAGCCATCGAAGAACACCATCGTTAGATAGGGCATTTCTGTTCATTTTACTATAAAATATTTTCTCAGCAAATGGGTTTTAAATGGCCAACACTGTGAATGGGGCAATTAGAGCAGCTCCATAAGTACCCGTGCTGAGGGTTGTATCGTTTCTGTCCTCCCTCCTAGTTTAATTCACCAAAGCAACCAATTACCCCTATCACGTTGCACTTCCAGAGTTTAAAGACAAGGCTAACTAGCCCATGCTGCTCTCTACATTCTGGTTAAGCTCAGAGTACACAGCAATGTGCGGGAGGGAAGCTAAGAGCAGAAGTCAACAAGGCCAGCAAAGCCTGGGTCTGAATCACAGCTCCTTCCATAGAACAATTTTGGAGACCTTGGAACTTACTTACACTCTCTAAGCTTCATCCCTCCTGTGTGCAATGGGTACACTACTGAGACCCATCCTATGGATGGCTGTAATACGTGCGTTAATAATATCACCAACAGAGCACCTGAGATGTAAGCAGGAGCTCAACAATAGTAGTATATTGTACTGCTTGGCATATCCTCCCATGGAGCAGGAAGCAGTTGAGAATTATTGTCTTAAAAGAACATAGCTGGAAGCTCTTGGCTGTATGCTCTGCTCTACATCAGAAGTGGCTTTCTCTTGTGGTTCTATAACAGAATCTCCTCCAAGCCAAGCAAACTGCTACAGACCTTGCAGAGCTTCCCTTCTCCCATTACAAATTCCATCAGTCACAGACTGGTATAATTAAGGCTGCAAACATGAGTGTGGAGCACAGATGTTTTTCCTAGGTCCTCATGTGGGTTTAGTCAGTAGACACTGACTCTCTTCTCTTAAATGGTATTTTACATTCTCTTTAGATAAAGACCACAGAGTGAAGTCAGAATAGAAGGTGATGATAACTAAATTAAAAATTCAGTTTCTGAATCATGTCTCTTCCACTAACTATGGTACTGGATGTCCCTGTGCAACGTACAATTCACTAAGCTTCAGTTTCCTTATTTAGAAGAAAGAGAAAATATTACCATACAGATCCTGATAATAACAACAACAGGTAATGTGTAATAAAGACTTACCATATACCAAACAGATGCTACGTGTCTGAATACAAGCTAGTCTTTTATTGTGAGTTCAAAAAATGAAACTCATAAAGATAAGATTAGCTCCCAATACTCGACAACAAGGAAGTATGTGGAGCTAGAAAACCAAGTCTGGTATTACAACTCTATAACCTGTAGTTTTAACATACTGTCTATCTCTTAAGCCTGCATTCAGTCCATCAGCATTCTCACTTGCTTGTCATCTTTCCTTTCTCTATATGTATCTGTTGCTGGCAAGGCCACCCCACCCACCACCACAATGAACGACAGCTCCTTTGAGCCTGAAGACTGATACTTACAGTGGTGGTCAGCTTGCCTCCGTTCTTCTGCACATACTGGATGGAATCATGGATGGTTGAAAAGAGTCCGAGCAGCACATTCTCCATGTCGTAGATTCTGTACATGCCGTTCACGAGCTCTTCAAGAGACAGAATGTATTCTCTCCAGTACTTGTCGATCTCTACCACACCTGCCATACAGCCTTGCATGACCACATTGCAATAACCACCACAAGGTTTGACCATCATCAGTCCCTGGCAGTAAGAGCAGTACCACATTCGGGTGAGCATACGGCCACAGTCCTTACTAAACTTGAGGTGGTCGGTGGTGTTGATTACTTCAATTCCGAGGTTCAGGGCCTGAAGGAAGATTCTAGTAACTTGCAGTGACTTGGAAACCTGGGTCATAATAAGCTTGGGGAAACTGCCAAATACTTTCAGGTCGCGTCTTGCTCCTCGGAGGCACTCGTTGATGTCTAATACTGACTCGGGGAGGCCTGGGTTCATCATCTGGGTATAGATGACTGGAAAGAGGCTGTCGAACAATTCATTGACCATATCATCCACATTGATATCAGAACCCAAGATGTAGAGAGACACATCTGTGAAAAATTCACCGACAAACTCAAAAGCTTGTGGAGTCAGGCTGGGGTAGTTATTCTTGAACATGGCATTGGTGTAGTTCTTGGCATGGCGAACAACAATTTCAAAGGCCTCTGTAAAATAAGAGAAAAAGATATGCCCAAAAATTAAAACATGAATTTGATATGCCTCTGTTGCTTTGGTGATTAAGATCCATGTGCCTTTAATAATTGACTTACATTCACTGCTGGTATTACCTATATTCTGTAGTTATTTGCTTCCATAAATCAATTTTCCTCTCTGAATGTGAAGTCTAAATCTTGATGTGCACATAAATTCTTAAACATAGAAATTGTATTTCAAATGACAACTGCTAGGATTCAGTTAACATTTCATTTCATGAAAATATTGATTAAAGATTGAGAAATTATTTTCTTTCATTGATTCACTCAGTTAAAAGATTGTATTTAAAGACATTTCATTTTTAGACAGAGATAAATATTTCACAACAGACAATATACCATATAAACTCATGTAGCAACTTGAGCCTGTTCAAACCCAGAGGAGAAGCAAGTTATTAGCCAAGAACAAAAGATAACCAAAGTTTAATTATTTGGGGTAGACTTTCTTCAAATAACTTTAAAGGCAATCTGACAGACTGCCAGACCTTGAAAAGGTATTCATTCACTAAGTGGGTATCTGGCTGGAAAGAAAAATCCATACACTTATCTGTACATTTGCTATTGACAGTAACCACAGCTGAACATCTGGGAGGATAAATGCTAAGCGTCTCTGGTAAGTTCAACTTCCACATGGCTTGGAAGCCTCATCCAGTCTACAGAGACCACAAATTCAAGATTACATCTGCTGTTTCAGCCCCTTGGCATAAAGCCCAATTAGTGTCACTGCTTTGAAAGAAAAAAAAAGTAGTAATGTGTCATGCCATTTTCCACAAATCAAAATATTCTAGATTCATGTTATCACAAATAACTGGAGTGTTACATTTATATGTGAAAAGAAGTAAAAGATTTAAAAAAAAGAAAGGAAAGAGTTTAAAAACAAACGAAACTTGTCAAGCTTCCTGATATTTTACCTTAGTACTTTCAGTTCCTTCCAAAATGCAAGGATCCATGACAGATGTACTCTAAATGATGCCAATTCATGAGCCTTGAAAATTCAAATTATTACTACCTCCAGACTACTAGAGAGACTATGTTCCTTGGGATCACTTAGCCCAACATTTCAGTCATCTGTGGCAGAAGTGAGCTCTAGACTGAACCACTGCCATCTGCCCTAGATCCCTCACAAGGTAGTACTCACTCCTTAGCTTCTTCCCTGGAGTTCGCCACATGCCCAGCACTGTTGGAGAGGTGCCAGAGTAATTCTAAAGAGTTTCCAAGTCCACGAGAGACCAAAAAATAAATTTAAATTAGAACTTAGCCATCTACAAAGGTTTTTGAGAATATGTGGACTGGCTATTGGTCTGAGGATGGCGCTTGTACCACTGAGAGGTACTAGTGTTTTTGATCCCTTCCATTTTGCAAGTCTGTGATGACGGAGCACATTTTTCCATTCTATCAATCACTCCATGCTCACTTGTGTGCTTTCTATTCTTTAGAACGGTAAATGATTCCAAGAAACTTTGCCTTATAACAGTCTTCCTAGCTACACCTGTTACTTTCCATTGTTGAATCTAAAAGTTGAATGCTACTTTGTGGTTATCTAGCCCACGTAGTGCAAAGGGCCAGTCACTTAATTACTTATAACCATCAGAAAATTGATATTCTAGATTACTCACTCATTTTAACTCTAGGTAGAAATATAGCATTGTGTCTTGGGCTTGCTGGGTGCTATGGGCATGACATAAGCTAAATGGAGATCACTGATAAACCATTCGTGTCTCAGAAATAAACATTCACGAGTAGCCAAGCACAGTGGTTCGCTATTATAATCCAAACATTTGGGAAACAGAGACTGGGGATCTGCTCCAAGTTCAAGGCCAGTGTGTCCACACAAGAAATCCCAGATGAGCCAGAAATACACAGTGAGACCTTATCTCAAAAAGAAACATTTACAGGTGATATAGAAGATTACAAGTCACATAAAAGAACATTTTGATGGTTACTTCTTATAACAATCTTCTGAATTTGGTATTATCAACCCTAATTTAATAGATAATGAAACCAAGTCTCAGTAGAATGGACATATTTCCCCAAGGTTACACTGCTGCAAAGTAAACATAATTCCAGCCAGTGTCTCTAAGTGATGGGTACACCCTAGCTGCCCTCAAACTTAGAGTCTGCAACACATTCTCAAAAGTCTGTGTAGAAAGTTAAGTTCTATTTTAAACTCATCATTTCCCATCGACTTCCTCATCTCTGAATGAAAATGTACCAGAAGAAATTGAAGCCCAAAGACCAATAAAGCAGAGCGACACTTTCACCTTTGCCTTGGGGCAGCATGAAGTAAGAGACAGAAGGCAGCTTTGCAGACAGGTTACCCCTATAGAGCTCAATCATCCAGGGCACTCGGAAATGAATTCTCTGGGAAGCAAAGTTTACCTGAATTGTGGTACACTCATTCTCTAATATAAAAGATACACGGCAGGAAAAACCCACAGATTCTCCTGCCAATAACATTTCTTTGTAAAAGTTCTGTTGCCAGCACTGCAGGATCAATAGAAAAAGAAAATTACAGAAGATCATGAACTCCTCTACAGAAACAACAACATATATTGCAGGAGGAAAGGGCAGGGGTCCACAGTGAACATCCAGCTCTCACGTGCTGTCTACAGCAGAGTCTGCGTGTCAGAACAAACAACACAGCCCTGCGTTTTGCCCAGGTCTCTCGCTTCTGTATCTCGCTTCTGCTGCTGCTGGCAGCAGACCAAAATACAAGGGCTCGAGTAAAGCTTTCACAGGGAACACGAGGTACAAAGTGATTCTTGGCTTTCTTCAGTCTCTTGAGGGTTCAAGAAATCAAGTCAGGGATAGGAATAACTGCAAGGAAGTGTGAGTCCATTGACACCATAGTCTAATAATCATGCCTATAGCTAGAGATGATTTCCTTCTTTCTCTTTCCTTGGATGAAGTGAGCAAATCTAGTGGCATCAGAGCTATCATGAAGAATTTGTCCTTCGAACATCCACCAACTTTAAAATCTACAGATGGAAATAAATGGATTTAATAAACAGATAATATGCCCAGATAAGAAAAGCCTCCCTTTTCTTTTTGTTATCGCATTTTTATTAACTTATTGTGCATACATATGTATGTGTGTGCACACAATTGTGCTGTGGCAGGCTTGTGGACATCAGAGGACAACTAATGGGAGTCAGTTCTCACATTTCACCATGGAAGTTCCGGGAATCAAGATCAAATTCAAGTTCTCATAGGCATAAGCATCTCACCAGCCCAATCTCCAGAGTTGTAAATGTTTGCAGCATCACCATCCTGACCACCACACATGCTAGACTTGTCAATATTCTTCTTAACTTTTGATGCTCAATGACAGACACAGTTCTCCAGATATAGTTTTATGGGGAAAGTGTAGGGACTCTCTTTAAATGGTTCAAGAACCTCTTCTACTTAAGCACCCCCAAGATATATAGTCTGTCATTGCAGCAGAATGGCTATCTTTAGTATATGATGTTGGTGTTCCTGCATTTAGACCTACACTAAAAGAAATGGGCTTTTATTTGCCTTCTTGCTAGTCAGCTGAGTATATTTTTTTTTAAAGGAGAATATACTTGGGGTTGAAAGACAAGAAAAATAAATGAACCATGGAATCCCTTTCAAGGTCTGTAGAATGAGCAATTGTTATAGAAACCAGTTCTTTTTTTCAAAGCAGTTTTCTCAGCACTGTAAGGATAGCCACTACGTTATGAGATTTTTTTTAATGTTACAAGGATGAATACTTCGTAATGGCTTGGATTGAAAACAAGCCTCATTTTCGACTACAGGTGCTTGGATGGAAAAAAAACCTAACTTTTCCCAGGCACCTGCAAGGAACATGTCAGAATCCATGGTAAACATGCATATACCCACCCTCTATGTAACTGTCATAACTTCATGGGTTTGTAATCATCTTTATTTTACTGGGTAGGAAACTGAGGCTCAGAGGCAATATGGTCCACACAGGTAATATTTCTAGTTCAAGACCTCAATTTAAAAGCAGAGACATTTAGTCTTGAGTAATTGCTAGAGGCTGAATGTGCATTAGTTCAAGAGGTGAAAATTCTCAGAGGATGAGGAGACAGCTTGGTTGGGGAAGGGCTTGCTATGAAAGCATACGAATCACAGTTCAATCCCCAGAAACTATGTAAAAAAATCTGGGCATAACGAAATGAGTTTGTAACCACATTGCTAGGAAGGTAGAGTCAGGAAGATCCCTGGGGCTTGCTAGACAGGCTTCTTGCTCACTTGGTGAGCAATGAAAGACCAATGAAAGTCTCCAAGAAGGAACAAAGAAAGAAACCAAAAATAGAACAAATATGCAGACAAACAAAAACCCCACAAAAAGAATATGGATGATGCCTGAGGGATGACTACCAAGGTTGAGCTCTGCTTCTACATTCACACATGTACACACACACACACACACACACACACACACACACACACACACACAGAGAGAGAGACACACACACAGACACACACACAGACACACACACATATAGACACACACACATACAGACACGCACACATACAGACACACACACATACAGACACACACACATACAGACACACACACACCCACACCCCCCACACAACACAGACACACACCCATACCCACACCCACACACCCACACCCCCACACACACACAGAGACAGAGAGAGAGAGAGAGAGAGAGAGAGAGAGAGAGAGAGGTTACAAACTCTTGAGGTCCCAGACTTCTAGAGCTGTCTTACATCTCTGCATTTTACTCTGAGAAATGACACAAAGTTTTCACAGTGGGGAGTCCAGAAAACTAAAACTCACCTTTTGAATAAAGGAAAAATTAATTAACTCACATATTCATCATAACAAATATCTACCTTTCAAGGGACAGGACTTTTTCACATAACTGAAGAAAATGTTTAATAACTCAGCCTCCTCTAGCTTTCCCATCATACCTAAGGGGAAAAGAAGGGCTAAGGAAACAGTAACACAGTGCAGTTGGTCATTACATTGTAGACAATTTACACACCCCTTATCTTAGCGTAGCATCAGTGCATTGAAAGCGGAGTAACAGTGCAGCACAATAAAGAGTGATATAAGACACAAATACTATTTGAGAAAGAGTTCTTACGGCCTGTGAGATGGCTCAATGTGTAAATGCATTTGTCACACAAGTCACGTGACCTGAGAACAGTCCTTTGAATCCACAGTGGAAGAAGAGAACTGAGTCCTAGACGTTATCCTATGACACATGCCCAGATATGTGTGCACCCATGAACATATCATACACTCTATAAGAATACTTAAAGCAAGGGGTTGGGGATTTAGCTCAGTGGTAGAGCGCTTGCCTAGCAAGCGCAAGGCCCTGGGTTCAGTTCCCAGCTCCAAATAAATAAATAAATAAATAAATAAAGAATACTTAAAGCAATATTTAAAATAACAAATAAAATATTCTTGGAGAAACTTGAAGCCAATATGAGAAAAAGTAGTAAAAGACATTTGAAGAAAGTGATGTCTTTAGCTATAGTCACAGCTACAGCATACATTAAATACCCCAGCCTCCTGGCCCGATTAACATAAAATTCACATTAAAAGTATATTTATTAAGTTAGCAAGCATAAGTCAAGTGAAAGGGCAAGGAAAACCAGGCACAGTTTGAAGAGAGAAAATCATTATGGCACCCATGTTTTGTTGTGGTATAGAATAGGCAAGAAAATCTGGGTGGTTTAAACTCAGAGATGAAAACTCTAACCATTGTCAAAAGGAAATGCTAGGAATCAGATGCACTGAGCCTTAAATGAACCACAGCTTTCATAGGCTTTCACATATACTAGACACAACTGCGGAAAGAATCAGTAAGCTTGAAGAAAAATCAGAAACTTTACAAACTGAAATGGGGGAGACAAAGGAAAGAAGGACTGAGAATAGCTAAAAATTAGAAGAGGAATTTTCAAAATGTGAATCGTGTCGAACTCGAAGAGAGGAGAAAGGATTCTTGGGCAGAAGTATCTGAAGACATCATGAACAAGATCTTTCCAAAATTCTGGAGATAGCACTCATGCCTAGGAACTCAAAGAGCTAGGTGAGTGGAAATGAAACTGTCAAAGCAGAGGCCGGCATTTAAACTACCAGAGGTAAACCTTGGAGGAGGCTGTGGACTCAGCAAGGACAAAAATTCATCAACCTCACCAGAATCAACGCCAGCAAGCAGGTTAGCAGAAGGGTTAACAGTGAAAAGAAGGAATCCTAGTGCTGTACAGCTCCATTGACATCAGCTTCTCGCCTTAAGAAGCGAAACAGAAATAAGAACTCTGGTAGACAAAAGTGAGAGAGTTTGTCCCTGGTAAGACTGGCAAAAAAAACAGTAAAATCAATTATAATTACTGATTTTGAAGAATAGGAAAGAAAGTGGAAAGGAGAGAGGGTGTCAATGGTGAATGAAGAAGATAAAGTATTTCTTGTTTGTTTTTCTTTTCTTTTTTTTTTTTTTGGTTCTTTTTTCCGGAGCTGGGGACCGAACCCAGGGCCTTGTGCTTCCTAGGTAAGCGCTCTACCACTGAGCTAAATCCCCAGTTTGTTTGTTTTTCTTAATTGATCAGTATCTCAGTGATAGAGCACTTTCCCCAGCATTGGTGGATACTGGGTTCAATTCGAAGCACCAGTAAATGAATGAGGGAATGAATAAGTAAGTGAATAAATATACAAATACAATTCCACACTAAGAAAATCAACAGCCCACTTGGAGAATCGGCAAAATAGCCAAACAGCTGCTTCCCCGACAAAGAGTCAAAAATTCCAGACAAATAGAGAAAAGATTGTCAATACCATACATCTTTAGGAAATTAAAAATTAAACTTATAATGAGATGCTACTATGCAGGCGTTAGAATGGTTAAGTCATAAAATGGACAATGCCAAATACTGTATGGGTGTAGAGCAACAACATACACTGGGCTATCTAGTGGGAATACAATATGCTACAACAACGTTACATGATGGATAGGTAGTTTCTTGCAAAAACATTTTTCATGTTATCCAAAGATTGTACATGATCTTTCTTTCAAATTTAAACCTATTTGAAATAAAATCTATTAATTTTTTTAAAGTACCAGAACTGTAGAATTCAGTCTTTGATGGAAGTAGTCATGAGAATCACTAAACACACTTCAGTAACTCCCTCTTTTTCCCTTCAATCTGCGTTGACATTTTGTTCTTGAAAAAGGGAGTTTTAGCATACAGTAGATGCCATATGACATCAATATAATGTTAGTTGGGAAACTGCAAAAAGTTAATGGGCCAAAACACCCAAACAGGTAACACGTTTCAGTTATTTTTGAATAGTAAATGATTTTTTTTTGAAAACCAGCCACAGAGAAACAGAAAGTTTACATTGCAAATAAGGCTTTTTTATTTTAAAAACAATCATAAAGAAGACGCTAAACGCTGCAGTTCCATTTCTATTGTATTTTCCTGGTGCTTTCCAATTCACATTCATTTAACCAGAACTAACTAAGTTTAAAAACAAATTGCTACTAAATATAAATCATTTATTTGTGCAGTTTATAAACCCACATAATCTCTGTTTTTACCTTTCACACAGCAGGGTTCAAAATATATGGAAAATCAACTAGCAGTAAAGAAATATTTGAATGACAGAACAAAAGAAATCTATTTTTTCATGGGTTATTACATGTCTCATTAGAGAGAAGTGAAAGATAGATTAGATAGGCAGACAGACAGAGGGATAATGGTGGATGAATGGATGGCTAGACAAGTAGATGAAAGAATGGATGGAGTATGACTAGACAGACAGACAGACAGACAGACAGACAGACAGACAGACAGATAGATAGATAGATAGATAGATAGATAGATAGATAGATAGATGGGATAGATAGACTCATAGAATTTCCTCCAAAGGCTATTACAAACTAGAGAAGACAATTAAAATGATTTATTGCAAGGGTCCTCAGAAGCAAGAAGTGAAAATCTGTACTAGAAAATTTATGAGTCTGCAACAGTTGACCACACTTTTGCCCCATTAGTCCAATTAGTTCTTATCATTTACTGTCCATTAGTTTTCCTGAACAACTAGTTTGCTTTCACTGTCTGGACTCTGTGAGTCATGTAACTCATAATTTTTCCCTCCTCACATTTATGACTTGAAAGCTTACAGCTAAATTTATAGCCTCCCTCTATCAAGCATAATAAACTTCATGTCATGTGTTTTGTGTCATAACCTTACTCCCTCCATATTTCCCACCTGTATTTTCCACTGGCTTGAGGGTGCCTGGGTGTTTTAGTTACAGTGCACCTCCTAGTTATTACGTACACTCTGGAAATTCTTTGGGAAACAAACAAGTAGGGGGATAAGAACACCGAGAAAGGCAGACAAAATATCATTTCAATCATACAATTTCACGTCTGCAGTGGCAATTATTGAAGTGCTCCCACTTAGTAAATGGGTGATGCCCTTTCAGGAACTCATTAGCAGATGCTGTCCTCCCCAGCAGCTGTCAGAGTCCTCTCTTTACACTTCTTTTCCCAACAACTGAAAAACTGGAGTTAAATGTACCTACCAACGGTAAAATGCAATAGGCTTTAGTGTGAGTAGCTTCAACAGGGCTAGCAATGTGTATGTTCATATGGGATAAGACATTCCTGGGAAAGCAGACAGAACAGTGTAGGAGTGACACTCACTAGAAGAGTGTTAATTTATTCTTTAAAACAGGAAATCGAATGCTATC
Source organism: Rattus norvegicus (assembly GCF_021556685.1). NCBI lineage: Eukaryota > Metazoa > Chordata > Mammalia > Rodentia > Muridae > Rattus > Rattus norvegicus. The sequence goes on from NC_141554.1 coordinate 140,813,506, forward strand.
CAAAGAAGGAAAGTCCTATAGTTTCTTCACGAATTCTCATGGTAAATGGTGAAGGCTTGCTCACTGAGTCATTACCTTAAAGACTCTGAGGAAAAGGTGCTTCTCCAGAAACTATGGCAGGGTACATAGATTACTGGATACAATTAAATGGCTTATGTTTTAACTGGACCAAAAGATCCATTATGTCATATTCTAGGTCTGGTTCTTGTCTCCTCAACTTCTGATGATTTTGCATTATGATCCATTATCATGATTCATAAATCAAAGCTAAACTTGCTAACCTAAGCTTAGAAAAATAAAAATATGCCTTTTAAGGCTAGAAGATACTTAATGAAAGGTTCTGTTCCATTAAGAGGGTATAGTGTCATTTAAAGGTTGGCATGGAAGCATTCTGGTAGTGACTTTAGCTAATGAGACTTTCTGCTCAATGTAACTTAAATTATTGCCATAAAGAACAAATTACCTAGAGGATCTTATGTGTTGTTAGACCAATTAGCATGTATGTTTTTGTACTGTTTTCTTCTGTAATTGCTTAGACATTGAACTACCATTCTAAGGAAGGTCAATTGTCAATGGTTTATGCAACTTTTTCTTCTCCTTTTAAACACATTTTTTTCTTATTTTTACTTTATGTATAGAAATGGTTTGCCTGCACGTATGTCTGTGTGCCTGCTGCCCACAGGTGCCAGAAAAGGCCAGCAGACCTAGTGGGACTGGAGTTATACACAGTTGTGAGCTGCCAAGTCAGCTCTGGAAATAAAACCCAGGTCCTCTGGGTTAAGAGCAACAATTGCTCTAAACAACTGAGCCATCTCTCTACCCAACCCTTGTTCTTAAAGAGAATCTTGTCTGCAACTTGCTGATACAGATCTTTATAGAATTTTGCATTGCCACCGGTAATTTACAGCCAAAACTTTAGTAATATCCAAGCAACAGGCTGCTCTTCCCTACAGGTACTGGAATGAACAGCCCCTCTTTACTCCCACCAGTAACCAAAAGTATCGAATCTGCGTTGCCTTAAAAGCTACACATGCATAACCTTCTGAAAGAATAAATTTGTACATTAATTCAACAGGTATCTCACTGAGCCATCCATAGAACAATATTCTATGCAGTTTTTACAGAGAGCCACAAGATGTGTTTGTTCTCTTATGTAAGAAGAGACTGATTTGTGATATGTGACCCTAAAACCTAAAATTTATTTTTCTTCCTGTCCCTCATGTCATATGACCAATCCAGATTCCAACTCTATTGGCACCTAAACGACCATAGGCCCTGTCATTTTGTGATGTTAGCAATATTAAATATTCAACAAATGCCCATAAACCAAAGAATATTTATGAGTTATTTTAGTTGTTTCATTAGACTGACTGCATTATTTGTATAAATATATGTTTCATTTGATACTGAATGGATACTATCTGCTAGTTTGGAGGAAGCTCACAAAACTGCATGATCCCTAAAGGCTTGGAATAGTCAGCTATGATAAAATAATACATGGCCTCTCTATGCTTGAAAACACAAAACGCTGTGTATACATGTTCCTTTGTTCTATGACTCTTTCATAGCTTAAATATACACAGCATATAGGTTACTAAGTCACCATGACTCATATGTAAAGCACCTCACATCACTTCAGATGTAGGAAATCAGTACTCTGTTTTAATTTTCTCCCTCCTTCTCCATCGCCGAAAGGCAGTGTGTGTATGTGCACTGGTGCATACATGTAGCCAAGGGAAACATTATTATCTCAATTTCACACATGAGCTAGCTGAAATTAAGACGGGATCTAAGTCATACAGCTACATGGTTCATAGTAGCAGTAATGGAACACAGGACTCTTGGCTATGTGTACAATGTTGGTACATTGTCCATCTTCTTCAAGGATAAAGATTCCATGCCACTTGAAGGGAAGCTTCGGGAATAATGAGTAAGGGCCTAACAACTTGGCATCACTTATTGTGCCAGACAATGCCGCAAGCATTTTATGTGAATTAACCAATATCATTATCAAAACGTCCTTATAAGGAGTGTCTACTGCTGTCTCATCTCTAAGGGAAGAAGGGCTGAGAATGTGAATTCATGCAGCCTGAACCCAGAGATTACCAAACCAGTAGGCGTTACTGCCTCGAAAGATATATGAGACTGCGTGCCACTCAGATATAAGGACCTACAGCCAGATTCCCTAGGACTCACACGAAACAAGACGTGGTAGCACAGAAAGAGGGAAGGCAGGGACATGCGACTCCTCAGAAGCTCGTGAACCAAGTCACCAACAGCAAACAACAACAAAGAGACGCTATCTCAAATGAGGTGGAAAGAGACAGCTAACCTGCAAATTTGTTCTCCGACCTCTACACATGGGACATAGCAACACTATAGCATGCTTATCTGCTCTTTCCCAACACAGAGAAAGAGGATGAATCTGTGTGTCACAGACTGTGTACATTTCCGTTTGCTTTGCTGTTGGTTGAACTCAAAATAAGTTTAATGCTTCAGTTGCTTGGCTACACTGAATCTACTGAGTAGCTGAGAAAATAATTCCATGATAAGGGGAAAATGTGAGGAGTACAGCACAGCAGACCCATTCCAACTACTTATACAATCATTTCTTTAGAAATGTACTGCCTGTCATGCCTTATACTTACAATGAAATGGAAATTAGAAGAAAATCAGCAAAAAGGGGATTATTTGTGTGAGCATGGAAATCTCAGGGCTCTGTCATAGGCATAAAATTACGGTATTTAATTGAAGAGCTAGTCTTTGTTAAAAAGAAATAAGTCAGGTCTTCTCTCAAATTACAGTTCCTTAAAGGGACTACTGACAGAATGGCCAGAATCATGACAGTTTTTGAATGCTCGGTCTCTAGAAGACAATGAAAACTGGAGTATTTGTGAGTCTTGGAGGAATTCTAGAGCCTGTTCTGATGAGCTCAGATGAGAGAGACAGAGAGAGAGAGAGAGAGAGAGAGAGAGAGAGAGAGAGAGAGAGAGAGAGAGAGAGAGAGATACTCAGATGCATTCTCTGGCACCAGTCTTAGGATGAGAAGTGCCACTCCTGCCAAGGTTAAGGGCAGGTAGTATATCTTTCCTGTGAGCTTGTCAAAGAGATGGAATTTTGATTTAGAAAATTGCCCTTATATTCTGTAAATATTAGTGTTCTTGCAGAAGATCAAGGTTTGGTTCTCAGTACACATACAATAGCTCACTGCAGCCTGTTATTACAATTTAAGGGGAACTAACGCCCTCTTCTGGCCTCTTGGGGGACATCCAGGCACACATAAAGTCCTCTTACCTATGGGCAGGCAAAACATGCATACATGTTAAAATAAAATAAATGAAATCGTTTTTAAAGGTCAAATCTTTAGAAGTGGAGAGTAAAATTGTGGATGCTATATACTGGGTGAGAGCAAAAGGGAGACGTTGACTAAGAGGTACAAACTTTCAATTATATAAGGTGAAAAAAGTCCTAGGAATACAACATATAGAATACAGTCTGTAGGAGAACTCACCAAGAAAGTAGACCTTTTGTTTTAATTATAAAACGACAATAAATGAAGAAAGTAGAAAAGATTTTGAAGGAATGGATATACTTAGGGTATAGACTGTAAGCATGGATTTATGGCTGTGCACTTATATCCAAATTAAGCTGGAAACCATGCTCTCTGTATGTCAATTGTGCACCAGTTAAATGAAAAATACAGTACCATTGTGATTGAGAAGCTAGGACATCAAATCCATCTAGGCCTGAGTCACACAGTAATTGGTACTTCTTCACACCAAATCAATGGAGGCTGTGCTGCTACCTGAGTTATTGGCTGTAGCAATTATCAGAGGCTTTAGCCACTGTCTAAGCAACCTTAGAAACAAGTGTCAAGATATTAGTTGGACCCAGGAAGAATGGTTCATGCCCGTAATCCCAACACTTGGGTGCTAAGGCAGGAGAATCGGGAGTTTGAGACCAGCCTCAACAGTACGATGAGTTGGAGGCCAGCCTGGGATGTATTAGACTCTGTCTTTAAAAACATAAACCCCACCAAAAGAAACGAATTAGAAAAATGTCTTTAATTAAACATCCAATTGTTTGTTTTTAAAAGACACAACGTTTCTTAAGACACCAATGTATAACACAAAGGTCACAGCCTTGTGAAAACATGCCATGTGCCTTGCACCTGGGAGCTCATCACCTTCCTCACAAAGCAATGTCTCAGTTGTCTATACTGGACTGTGACGAGTACTACCTGTGAGGTTAGTAAGCACAAACCAGGTGGCCCTATGGGATTTGATCCTCTAAACAACTTTGGGCAGTTGATGACAGTAACAAAAGGTAGAAGTGGGCTTAATACAAAGTTAGGAAAAAAGAAAGGAGATGCAGCAACTACGTAATCATAACTGAGAAGAAAAGGGGTGTGGTCAGAAATAGAAGCAGCCACTCTCCCTTCTTTATATTGTCTGAACAGCCCCTTGTATCCATTGTACCGATGCTGTACTCTTGGAGAAAGTCCCAGCTTCTGTGCTAAAATCAGGATAGCAGACACCTAGTACTGCCTCTGATTTGCAAGGTTATAAGCAAGGACATTTTTTTTTATTCCATTTATCACCAAACTTCTAAATAAACTCTAAGTCATTATCTGCATAACACCAAAGACCATGATTTCGAACTGTCTCGGCCAAGCCTCGAAACTGAGCTCAGCAGATCTTCCTGGCAGCAAGATGTTTTTCTTTTTCCCAAAATTCCACCCCAGTAGCTCCATTAGCTCATCTGGTTTTGACTCCTTAGCGTTACAGTTCATAGTCTTTATAGTTCTGTACAGACGAATCTCTGCTGTGGGCCGGTGGGCAGGAGGGAGGGAAGGGCGTTGTGTGCCTTTATGTGCAGGACATAGGATATTTGTTCGTAGACATGCTGTAGGACCGTTATATATTTGTAGTCCTAAGACACGAACAAATGCAACTGAGTGAGAAATCAGACCTGCATTTTTGGGTAACTCATTTTTGAGAATTTTCTCTCATTTCAAGCTATTTCTGGTGATGCTTAAAGCCTTAACAACTGCTGGAGACAAAAGTTCAGGTAGTACTAAATCAGAATTCTGTTGGTTTGGTGCTAAAATATGTACCAATGACTTCGTTATTCAGGACAAGTGAGATTGGGTAGGTGATCTACTGTCCAGATCCCAGTGGCTGCTGTACTTTTCACTTTGTTGAGGAGTATTTGGCATACATAAAGCATATGCTTGGAACTTAATTTTCTCCCTCTTCACTACCTTATTCCTTGCCCCATGGGCACAATTTGCTATTTAAATCTGAAGGGAATAGGGGGAAAAAAAGGATTAAATCAGGGAAAAATAGTTCAATCTAGAAAGATGGACAAGGGAAGTCTTACATTTATCTATGGGAAAGGAGATCCAACGATTTTTTTCATGCCAGCACCATTTCTGTGTGTACTCAGTGCACTGACACTTTCTGGGTTCAAAGGCAATAGCTCCCAAATTACTGAGAGGCCTGGGTACTGTTTTAAAATAATGCTGGGAGCGAGCTGATGTCTAAAGTGGCTTTCTGCCAAAGGGACCTTTGCCATAGTGCTGCATTCGAGGGGGATTATTTTAAATGGGCATTAAAAAACTGGCCCATTGCTGTAATTTGGCAATATGCCTGGAAAAGGGCGATTTTGAGATTGGGTGTTTTAAACAGAATCGCTAAAAATACAGCTACAGTTGCCTTCCCTAATGAAGTCTTCTGCTCCTGTTGCTTAGCACTTTTCTTAACCACGCCGGGGGGCCCACTTGTGCAGGCTTAAGGGGGTGGGCTGTCCTTGATTCCAGCAAAAAGAAGACACAATGGACTGTTGCCTCTTCAGTGGACAGCACTAAGGTCAGACCCAAGCTATCACTTTCAAATCACGGGATCTGAGGCAGTAGAGTTGACATCACTGAGAATTCTGTCTTGATTGAAAAAGAAAGCAATCCCTTCAATAGGTTTATTGTTCAAGTCAGAGACTAAGAGATGAACTGAAATTCAAATTTGTCATTTAAAAAAAAAATCACAATATGGGTGTCAATAAAGTCAGAACCTCTTAGCCCAGAATGGCCCAAACCAGAGAAGTCAATTCCATTGTTTTCTATTCTTTCTTGGGATACAAATCATCTGAGCTCAGAGGGCAATAGGAAATGGTGGTGCTGTACTGTTCTAATTCACCCTGACACCGATGTTTCATTGGAATATTGATGCAAATGATGGTCAAATCAGCCTTGTAATGCGCCAATAATTACTTTGTCTGCCCTGGCTCTTTGAACGTTTCCAGAGATCTTACTGTAGAACAAGGGATGGATGCTCATGTGCCAACCAATTCTAACAGACTTCTTTCCACACGTCCCTGGCTCTCTGCAGTGGCCTTGCTCTCCTTCCCTTCTATCTCTGAAAGGATGCCAGACAGAGGGCACTGAACATTCCCATATAAAAAAGAAAGAAAGAAAGCTTACCTGTCAATTCTCAATCCTTGTTTAAGTACAGTGGCCAGGTGAGAACGTTAATTTGCTTAAACATAGGTAAGTGAGGAATGATGCCAAAACCAAGACTACTGCATGGTGTCAGTGCATACAAACAAAGAGATTCACACGAACCGTGCTCACAGGGGGCAATGTTTAGAATTTTTAAATGCCCAGGGTTTGGAGGCTCAGAACCCAAATTCACTGCACCCCGTGGATATGTATAACTAATAACTCTATTTCGATCTAACATAAAATGTATTAGAAAGTCCTCAAGTTTTGACAATCTTCCAGGGTGTTTGAACCCATAGCATTAAATCCCCCCAAAGCATTAAAAGCTTCCCATCTTGATATTACCTGCAATTCATGTAGGACAAATCTTCAAGGAATCCCCCCACTGTCAACCAACATGGAAAGGAGGTTCCATAATCATCGGATAAATGCTAAGACTTCTTATTCCTTTACAGTGTCTCGTTATGGCATTATATTAATGCGGACCTTTTTTTTTTTTTTTTTCCGGAGCTGGGGACCGAACCCAGGGCCTTGCGCTTCCTAGGCAAGCACTCTACCACTGAGCTAAATCCCCAACCCTATTAATGCGGACCTTTAAACTATGATGTTCAAATGATATGATATTTTATCAATAGTTAGGATTTATTGAAGTTACTGTGTTTCAAGCACTATAGTAAGTGAATACATTCTGTCTTTTTATTCTTACAATACTTTATGTAGGCCAATTATAAACATTCCTATGTTGCAGACATGGCCTGAGAGCTAGAAAGGTATTGCTTTTTTCCCCGAAAGTCTTGCAGCTGGACATGCACCTAAATTATTCTGGACTTAAAGTACTGATTTGTGTTTTAATAATCACCTTGTCTGAGCCTTGCACAGAACTCAAGGAGGCCTTTTCTGTCCCTCTGTCCAGTGGGTTGCTCAGTGCATCTGTTTACTTATCTCTTTGACTTTCCCCTTCTCCACATCATGACTAATAGCCCTGATGCCCACACCCAGCTGATATATTCTTCATTCAACTGGGCTAAGAGTATTAATCATACTACAGCCTGGTCCCCCTACCCCGCCCCAAGCTATTAAGTTTGTCTGACTCTGTCTCTATTTGGCTCTTTCTCGGAAATTTGAAAACTAACATTCAGAGAAACATTCACCCACGCTCCAGCCAGCCAGTGTCAGTGCAGCCAGGCATCAACTTTTCAGTTTGTTTTCTGTCTTTGGTCTCCATTAATAAAGAATAATGCTTGAGTATGTTTTCTTTTGTATCTAATCTCTTGAATAGGAATTCGCATAGCTGTTTTTATACCTAACTTCCTGGTCCTTTTGATTCTCTAACGTAATTATTAGATAGTAATTCTGTTTCGCTTATTTTAGAGTCCCCACATACTCCCATGTCCTTGTTAAACAGCACCAGATACACTGAGATGATAGAAACGGTCAGACTGTTACAATCCAAAACGTATACCCTCTAGCTAGACTTCCTCTCTTAATTGTAAAAACACAAACAAAATACAATCCCCCCAACAAGAACAAGGAAAACAAAAAAATTGCAGTATGAAAGATTATAACAAAGCCAAAGACTTTATACATTGACAAAGAAATTACATAACTCTGCATGAACAGTTCACTGTGGAGAGGCATTGCCAGTGCCGAGAGCATCATTTTCAAAAGCGATACCTTGGAAACAGAACCAGAATCCATTAACAAAGCACCTCTAGACATCTAGTAGAAACATGAGTATAACGTCTGATAACTCCAAACATTAGTATGTATTCATTTACAAGTGAAAATTTAAAAGTTTAAGGAAAGATTCATAGCCAGAGCTGGTTTTAATGTGTTATCTGTAGAAAGGATAAGACCAAAGTTAATGGAAAGTAAGAAGCTCTCAGAAGGGAAAAAAAAAATGGTGTGCATGGCAAATGTCAATAAGTGAGTGCAAGGAACAATGGGAAAAGACATCTTTTCTGTCACATCAAAGAGGCCTTTCTGCATCCATGGTACATTGAATGTTTAGAGTTACAGTTGTGGAATTATTAGTAGCTTGTCTACAAACACATACTGTGTCTTGAGAGAGAGACAGAGAGAGAGAGAGAGAGAGAGAGAGAGAGAGAGAGAGAGAGAGAGAACTGGGGTAATACGATAAGCATAATTCATTGTCATTTCTGAGGAAAACTTCGTCCAAAACAATCTTGTTACACCATGGTATCAACCAAATGGTTGCACCCCCTCCTGGCCTTCTGAGTAATGACACAAAACATTACACAAATGCCAGTCCTTCACAAAACCTTTCTCAAGCATGTGTGGTCCATCCCTACAATGCATAGAACTCCCATGAGCCTTGTTGCTAGCACTAGTAATTATCAACTGTGTTTTAGGCTTTCAACTGGTGTAGGAAAATAAAACTATAGAGGAAGTGGAAAATCATTAAGAAAAAAGCTTCTCCACTATATGTAGCCAATGGCACCCAATCCCCTTCACTTTTATTCATTATTCCTTGTTACCAGTTCATCTCTGAGTCTTTGAGGTTGGATATCTCAAGATTTTTCAGGTCTACCTCCACCTCTTAATCTCCGTATCCACATTGACTGTTGTGCCTCCACCAGAGTTGCTTCCATCCCAAGCTCTTCCTAGTGATAGCCCAAAGGCCAGAAAAATACTAAGTATGGTGCACCCCAATCACAGTCCAGCATGGGTTCTGATTCTTTCACAGACATGAGCATACTAAAAAGATAGTGTGGGGCCTGTGGGACGTATCAGTGGTAAAAGCAATTACAGCTCAAAGTGCAACCCTTGCAGAACGTACATGAAGTTGGACGGAGAGAACTGACCTCACAGGAGTGTCCTCTGATCTTCATACGCTCACTAAGGCATGTGTCACCCCACGCACATCATACCCACACACTAAAAGTGTGCACTAATCATGAAATATTTTTAAATTAGTGCAGAAAATTGACACGTTACTAAACTGAGCCTTAATATTGTATACTCATAAATTCATTTCACAAAATTCTCAAAAAGTTGACAAAAACTAAAAGAATAGATAATTCTTCTAAGGACTGAGATCTGGTTTTCCTGCTCTCACCTCGTTTCCATTCATCCTTTGCTCACCGTACCCATTTCCTTCTTTCTTTAATTCTAAGCCATAAGTAAATTTACAAACCTAGGTGTGTTGTTGCTCCTACATACTGATAACCATACCAACATGATTTCCTAAGCTACCACAACTACTTGATGAGTCTTCTTAATAGAGACTATAGAGGGTGAACCAAAACTGAAAGCAGAATGGGAAAGAATGACTAAGGAATAATAAGTGGGTCTTAATCTGTCAGACACCCCCTCTTTAGCCAGGTGGAGTTGACCGCTAACTTGTCATTCAAACATAGTCTCATAAAACTGTTTTTAATCCCAAACCCCGTGGGAGAGAGACCCCACCGCCTGATCAGGTGGGCACTCCTGAGGCTGCAGAGCGGAGGAGACCACCAACACTGCCCACCCCTGCCCACATCCCTGGCCCAAGAGGCAACTGTATAAGGCCTCTGGGTTCCCGTAGGGGAGGGCCCGGGAGCGGCAGGACCCCTGCGCCTGAGACACTGCCGGAACCTGAAGGAAACAGACCGGATAAACAGTTCTCTGCACCCAAATCCCGTGGGAGGGAGAGCTGAACCTTCAGAGAGGCGGACACGCCTGGGAAACCAGAAGAGACTGCACTCTGTGCACATCCAGGCGCCAGAGGAAAACACCAAACGTCATCTGAAACCCTGGTGCACGGAGGCTCCCGGAAGGAGCGGCACAGATTTTCCCGGTTGCTGCCACAGCGGAGAGGACTTAGGCAGTACCCCACGAGCAAACTTGAGCCTTGGAACCACAGGTAGGACCAATTTTTCCCCTGCAAGAAACCTGCCTGGTGAACTCAAGACACAGGCCCACAGGAACAGCTGAAGACCTGTAGAGAGGAAAAACTACACGCCCGAAAGCAGAACACTCTGTCCCCATAACTGGCTGAAAGAAAACAGGAAAACAGGTCTACAGCACTCCTGACACACAGGTTATAGGACAGTCTAGCCACAGTCAGAAATAGCAGAACAAAGTAACACTAGAGATAATCTGATGGCGAGAGGCAAGCACAGGAACCCAAGCAACAGAAACCAAGACTACATGGCATCATCGGAGCCCAATTCTCCCACCAAAGCAAACACGGAATATCCAAACACACCAGAAAAGCAAGACCTAGTTTCAAAATCATATTTGATCATGATGCTGGAGGACTTCAAGAAAGACATAAAGAACTCCCTTAGAGAACAAGTAGAAGCCTACAGAGAGGAATCGCAAAAATCCCTGAAAGAATTCCAGGAAAACACAATCAAACAGTTGAAGGAATTAAAAATGGAAATAGAAGCAATCAAGAAAGAACACATGGAAACAACACTGGACATAGAAAATCAAAAGAAAAGACAAGGAGCTGTAGATACAAGCTTCACCAACAGAATTCAAGAGATGGAAGAGAGAACCTCGGGAGCAGAAGATTCCATAGAAATCATTGACTCAACTGTCAAAGATAATGTAAAGCGGAAAAAGCTACTGGTCCAAAACATACAGGAAATCCAGGACTCAATGAGAAGATCAAACCTAAGGATAATAGGTATAGAAGAGAGTGAAGACTCCCAGCTCAAAGGACCAGTAAATATCTTCAACAAAATCATAGAAGAAAAATTCCCTAACCTAAAAAAAGAGATACCCATAGGCATACAAGAAGCCTACAGAACTCCAAATAGATTGGACCAGAAAAGAAACACCTCCCGTCACATAATTGTCAAAACACCAAACGCACAAAATAAAGAAAGAATATTAAAAGCAGTAAGGGAAAAAGGTCAAGTAACATATAAAGGCAGACCTATCAGAATCACACCAGACTTTTCGCCAGAAACTATGAAGGCCAGAAGATCCTGGACAGATGTCATACAGACCCTAAGAGAACACAAATGCCAGCCCAGGTTACTGTATCCTGCAAAACTCTCAATTAACATAGATGGAGAAACCAAGATATTCCATGACAAAACCAAATTTACACAATATCTTTCTACAAATCCAGCACTACAAAGGATAATAAAGGGTAAAGCCCAACATAAGGAGGCAAGCTATACCCTAGAAGCAAGAAACTAATCATCTTGGCAACAAAACAAAGAGAATGAAAGCACACAATCATAACCTCACTTCCAAATATGAATATAACGGGAAGCAATAATCACTATTCCTTAATATCTCTCAATATCAATGGCCTCAACTCCCCAATAAAAAGACATAGATTAACAAACTGGATACGCAACGAGGACCCTGCATTCTGCTGCCTACAGGAAACACACCTCAGAGACAAAGACAGACATTACCTCAGAGTGAAAGGCTGGAAAACAATTTTCCAAGCAAATGGTCAGAAGAAGAAAGCTGGAGTAGCCATTCTAATATCAAATAAAATCAATTTTCAACTAAAAGTCATCAAAAAAGATAAGGAAGGACACTTCATATTCATCAAAGGAAAAATCCACCAAGATGAAGTCTCAATCCTAAATATCTATGCCCCAAATACAAGGGCACCTACATATGTAAAAGAAACCTTACTAAAGCTCAAAACACACATTGCACCTCACACAATAATAGTGGGAGATTTCAACACCCCACTCTCATCAATGGACAGATCATGGAAACAGAAATTAAACAGAGATGTAGACAGACTAAGAGAAGTCATGAGCCAAATGGACTTAACGGATATTTATAGAACATTCTATCCTAAAGCAAAAGGATATACCTTCTTCTCAGCTCCTCATGGTACTTTCTCCAAAATTGACCATATAATTGGTCAAAAAACGGGCCTCAACAGGTACAGAAAGATAGAAATAATCCCATGCGTGCTATCGGACCACCACGGCCTAAAACTGCTCTTCAATAACAATAAGGGAAGAATGCCCACATATACGTGGAAATTGAACAATGCTCTACTCAATGATAACCTGGTCAAGGAAGAAATAAAGAAAGAAATTAAAAACTTTTTAGAATTTAATGAAAATGAAGGTACAACATACCCAAACTTATGGGACACAATGAAAGCTGTGCTAAGAGGAAAACTCATAGCGCTGAGTGCCTGCAGAAAGAAACAGGAAAGAGCATATGTCAGCAGCTTGACAGCACACCTAAAAGCTCTAGAACAAAAAGAAGCAAATACACCCAGGAGGAGTAGAAGGCAGGAAATAATCAAACTCAGAGCTGAAATCAACCAAGTAGAAACAAAAAGGACCATAGAAAGAATCAACAGAACCAAAAGTTGGTTCTTTGAGAAAATCAACAAGATAGATAAACCCTTAGCCAGACTAACGAGAGGACAGAGAGAGTGCGTCCAAATTAACAAAATCAGAAATGAAAAGGGAGACATAACTACAGATTCAGAGGAAATTCAAAAAATCATCAGATCTTACTATAAAAACCTATATTCAACAAAACTTGAAAATCTTCAGGAAATGAACAATTTCCTAGACAGATACCAGGTATCGAAGTTAAATCAGGAACAGATAAACCAGTTAAACAACCCCATAACTCCTAAGGAAATAGAAGCAGTCATTAAAGGTCTCCCAACCAAAAAGAGCCCAGGTCCAGACGGGTTTAGTGCAGAATTCTATCAAACCTTCATAGAAGACCTTATACCAATATTATCCAAACTATTCCACAAAATTGAAACAGATGGAGCCCTACCGAATTCCTTCTATGAAGCCACAATTACTCTTATACCTAAACCACACAAAGACCCAACAAAGAAAGAGAACTTCAGACCAATTTCCCTTATGAATATCGACGCAAAAATACTCAATAAAATTCTGGCAAACCGAATTCAAGAGCACATCAAAACAATCATCCACCATGATCAAGTAGGCTTCATCCCAGGCATGCAGGGATGGTTTAATATAAGGAAAACCATCAACGTGATCCATCATATAAACAAACTGAAAGAACAGAACCACATGATCATTTCATTAGATGCTGAGAAAGCATTTGACAAAATTCAACACCCCTTCATGATAAAAGTCCTGGAAAGAATAGGTATTCAAGGCCCATACCTAAACATAGTAAAAGCCATATACAGCAAACCAGTTGCTAACATTAAACTAAATGGAGAGAAACTTGAAGCAATCCCACTAAAATCAGGGACTAGACAAGGCTGCCCACTCTCTCCCTACTTATTCAATATAGTTCTTGAAGTTCTAGCCAGAGCAATCAGACAACAAAAGGAGATCAAGGGGATACAGATCGGAAAAGAAGAGGTCAAAATATCACTATTTGCAGACGACATGATAGTATATTTAAGTGATCCCAAAAGTTCCACCAGAGAACTACTAAAGCTGATAATCAACTTCAGCAAAGTGGCTGGGTATAAAATTAACTCAAATAAATCAGTTGCCTTCCTCTATACAAAAGAGAAACAAGCCGAGAAAGAAATTAGGGAAACGACACCCTTCATAATAGACCCAAATAATATAAAGTACCTCGGTGTGACTTTAACCAAGCAAGTAAAAGATCTGTACAATAAGAACTTCAAGACACTGAGGAAAGAAATTGAAGAAGACCTCAGAAGATGGAAAGATCTCCCATGCTCATGGATTGGCAGGATTAATATAGTAAAAATGGCCATTTTACCAAAAGCAATCTACAGGTTCAATGCAATCCCCATCAAAATACCAATCCAATTCTTCAAAGAGTTAGACAGAACAATTTGCAAATTCATCTGGAATAACAAAAAACCCAGGATAGCTAAAGCTATCCTCAACAATAAGAGGACTTCAGGGGGAATCACTATCCCTGAACTCAAGCAGTATTACAGAGCAATAGTGATAAAAACTGCATGGTATTGGTACAGAGACAGACAGATAGACCAATGGAATAGAATTGAAGACCCAGAAATGAACCCACACACCTATGGTCACTTGATTTTTGACAAAGGAGCCAAAACCATCCAATGGAAAAAAGATAGCATTTTCAGCAAATGGTGCTGGTTCAACTGGAGGGCAACATGTAGAAGAATGCAGATCGATCCATGCTTATCACCCTGTACAAAGCTTAAGTCCAAGTGGATCAAGGACCTCCACATCAAACCAGACACACTCAAACTAATAGAAGAAAAACTAGGGAAGCATCTGGAACACATGGGCACTGGAAAAAATTCCCTGAACAAAACACCAATGGCTTATGCTCTAAGATCAAGAATCGACAAATGGGATCTCATAAAACTGCAAAGCTTCTGTAAGGCAAAGGACACTGTGGTTAGGACAAAACGGCAACCAACAGATTGGGAAAAGATCTTTACCAATCCTATAACAGATAGAGGCCTTATATCCAAAATATACAAAGAACTCAAGAAGTTAGACCGCAGGGAAACAAATAACCCTATTAAAAAATGGGGTTCAGAGCTAAACAAAGAATTCACAGCTGAGGAATGCCGAATGGCTGAGAAACACCTAAAGAAATGTTCAACATCTTTAGTCATAAGGGAAATGCAAATCAAAACAACCCTGAGATTTCACCTCACACCAGTGAGAATGGCTAAGATCAAAAACTCAGGTGACAGCAGATGCTGGCGAGGATGTGGAGAAAGAGGAACACTCCTCCATTGTTGGTGGGATTGCAGACTGGTAAAACCATTCTGGAAATCAGTCTGGAGGTTCCTCAGAAAATTGGACATTGAACTGCCTGAGGATCCAGCCATACCTCTCTTGGGCATATACCCAAAAGATGCCTCAACATATAAAAGAGACACGTGCTCCACTATGTTCATCGCAGCCTTATTTATAATAGCCAGAAACTGGAAAGAACCCAGATGCCCTTCAACAGAGGAATGGATACAGAAAATGTGGTACATCTACACAATGGAATATTACTCAGCTATCAAAAACAACGAGTTTATGAAATTCGTAGGCAAATGGTTGGAACTGGAAAATATCATCCTGAGTGAGCTAACCCACTCACAGAAAGACATACATGGTATGCACTCATTGATAAGTGGCTATTAGCCCAAATGCTTGAATTACCCTAGATCCCTAGAACAAAGGAAACTCAAGACGGATGACCAAAATGTGAATGCTTCACTCCTTCTTTAAATGAGGAAAAAGAATACCCTTGGCAGGGAAGGGAGAGGCAAAGATTAAAACAGAGACTGAAGGAACACCCATTCAGAGCCTGCCCCACAGGTGGCCCATACATATACAGCCACCCAATTAGACAAGATGGATGAAGCAAAGAAGTGCAGACCGACAGGAGCCGGATGTAGATCGCTCCTGAGAGACACAGCCAGAATACAGCAAATACAGAGGCGAATGCCAGCAGCAAACCACTGAACTGAGAATAGGTCCCCCGTTGAAGGAATCAGAGAAAGAACTGGAAGAGCTTGAAGGTGCTCGAGACCCCAAAAGTACAACAATGTCAAGCAACCAGAGCTTCCAGGGACTAAGCCACTACCTAAAGACTATACATGGACTGACCCTGGACTCTGTCCCCATAGGTAGCAATGAATATCCTAGTAAGAGCACCAGTGGAAGGGGAAGCCCTGGGTCCTGCTAAGACTGAACCCCCAGTGAACTAGACTATGCGGGGAGGGTGGCAATGGGGGGAGGTTTGGGAGGGGAACACCCATAAGGAAGGGGAGGGGGGAGGGTGATGTTTGTCCGGAAACCGGGAAAGGGAATAACACTTGAAATGTATATAAGAAATACTCAAGTTAATAAAAAAAAAAAAAAAAAAAGAAAGTGTCCTGCAATAAAGGCTGTTGACAAGGAAAAAAAAAACTGTTTTTAAATTACAGGCAAATTTGGGGAAATTAGTAATGGACTCACCTAGTGACTGACATTAATTGAAAGAGAAATAGATTATTAGCTATTATAAGCAGCTAAGAATATAAAACAGTTCCCAAGTATTCTCTAGTCTTGCAAGATGAATATACAGTATATTCCAGTATTAGCATAATCTCCTTGATAAAAAAAAACAAGAGAAAGGTCACTTCAGACGTTTGGTAGCATATAAGAGATGCTAAACCAGAAAGACTAGTTTGTCTACCTGATCTCCTATTGCCTAGGTGTCTCATGAGAGTTTGGTTTGAATATAGTAAGAGTGAAAGTTCTGTGACTGACTAGACAAACACCAAGTGAGTCTCTTAAGTCATATTAAGATGTTACAAAAGTACTGGTTATTCAATACACCAGACATGATATTGAAATATTTGCATGAGAGTTTAGCCACGTACAAATGTCATAGGATTCAGAAGGTTTGGCAGTTACTTGCAAAACCATAGTTTCTTAAAGCCTAGGCACCTATGATGTATCCAAACATTCAAACTAGCACTAGAAAATGAGTATATCTACTTTGGCCTGTACTACTTATTCACATTTATATTTACAGTAAATTAAGCACATTGTTAGATAAATTAATGGATTAAGGAAAAGTCAGAGGGTGCTAGATAGATATCATAAATGGCTCATATTGGATACCATCATTTTCTAAGAATAAAACTTCTAGTTAATCCATCAATTAGCTTGTTTCCATGATATTAAACTAGCAATCTTCTCATCTGTTCTTCCTTCCAAAGGTCAAGGATATTTCTCACTATGTTTTAACCCACCCAGATTTGAACACCAACCGCAGAACTGAAAAATTCATGAACGTTCTGCCTTTACTTTTCTAACTCTTAGAACTATGGTTGACAATTATGGTTGGTATTTTGAAAACATGCTTATTATCAAAGGACATCACAAGGACTTTCGTAACGTTATCTCATTAAATCAGGGAGAGATAGCTGTAAGGCAAGAGAAGTGTTTACTAATGAAGAAACACTGCCAAGCAAGCCAAGTTTCTTACCTCAGGCTATTAGGCTAATTCCTGACTCAGTTCATTTGCATCAGAGTGAGTCGTAGTTATCTAAATTCACACGCATTTCAGTATTTGTTTTCCTACACAGAGATAAATGTCTAGTAAAGAGCATAGCCCTAGAACATGCATCATTTCAAATTTGGACTCTACTATGTGCTAAATATGTGACCTTGGCTCTTAACCATACTACTGTTTGATATGTCTACCCATAACACTGGGCCAAATATTGTCCACAGCAATTAGAGGTTTGATATGTTTACATTTGTATACACATACATACATCATAACAATGCTCGGCATCTAACAAGCATTCCATCAATGTTAATTAACTGTTACTACTAACAGTATTTCACATACATATTTCCATGTAATATGATGTTTCGTTGAGTTAATATATCACACATTGCTTACCCAATTTCAGTTTGCATGGTTTTCACTAAGTTTGTGGGACTTGGAAATTCACTGAAAAATACAGAGTGGTTTGTACCTATCATTTTTGCTGTTCAATGTCTTTCTTCCCTCTCCCACCATATCCGTGTCCGATTTTCCCCCAGGCCATTTCTACAATCATTGCCAGACACTCAGCACCTCATAATTTTTTTTAATGGGGCCCGAGTAGGGCCATGGGAAACTAATAAAGTCCCTACCAAAAGGGAGTAATGTGGTGTTAGATCACAATACACCTAGCAATGTCTTACACATGGTGTCTCTCTATAAATGCCATATGGGTGGATGAAATAAAATGGCTATGGAGACCATATGGGAGAGAAGGCTGGGGCCAAGCTGGGCAGGAACTTAGAAGCAATGCTAGAGAATTCAGCCTTGATCTCATAAGCTGCGATGAGCCACTAAATTTTTCTAACCTTAAAAAGGTAGGACTGGAGAGAATGCTATTTGATTTATTTATAGCTTTCTAACTATTCAACGGCACAGTTCATTTCTCCTCAACCTTAAGAAATATTTTTGGTAATATTTGATTTTTTAAACTGTCTCTGCCATAACTATCTCCCAGCAACTCTTTCATTATTTGTCTCTCTAATGAGGAGGCTCATTTAAGAATATAATCTGTTTCGTGCTTTATCTTAATAACATATCTTTTATTTTAAGAAGACCTGAGTAAATCTCATTCTAACTGCCCTTCTGTCTTATAGAATGTAAGAGAGGTAATTTATACTCTATTTACTTTCTTTCAGAGATGGGTAGTTGCTGGTGGCCTTGGAATCATGGTCTTTTAAGCTAATTTTGAGTTTAAGTTCATTAGTCTCACAATAATTACCAAAGCTACCAACTTGCTTTCACAAGGCTGACCCTGAAGGCTCAGGACAGCTTCTGGTCCCTTAAGAATGAATCACGTTCTGTTGTTTTCTTTCTAGATGACAGATGAGCACATCACCACCTGGATCAACCTCAGCACAGTCTACCTCTGCAATTGTTAGTTCAAAGGCAAAGAGAGAAACAGACCTGAGTACCTCGGTTCAAAACTTCCAAAAGCAAAGCTCCAATTGAGTTCGCTTTTGTATGATTATAGTAGAGTTATAGCGAGTAGCAGAGAACTTTGTGGCCTATCCCAAACATGACATTCCTTTTTCTTATCATCCGAATCTCTGTGGAACTGCCTAGCACTCACTGACTTGTTGAAAAGGATTGCAAAGACAATGTTTTGGCACAGGTGGAAGAAGCAGAAATCTGATGAAAGTATGGCTGGTAAGCAAATTGGTAGTGAGGGCACTGGACATGACCAGGGAAAGAGCCAACGCAATTTCTTTCTAGGAGAGGATGGATGGGTGATCAAGCCCTTAGCTAAACCACATTAGCTTTCACTGCTGTGCCAAGTGACTGCTGCTCTGGGCTAGCTACTATACTAATGGTTGACAGGAGCGGAAAAGAATTCGCCATTATCCTTGTCTGTATTTTGAGATGAGATCTCATTAAGTTGCTGAGGCTGCCTTGATCTTCACTGTGCCTTCAACAGTTTTTTGTTTATTTTTCATATATACATACATATATATATATATATATATATATATATATATATATATATATATATATATATATATATTCCTGAGGCCTTCATTTTTGCCACACATTCATAAGACTTTGGGGGTCAGAAGTACCACTGTTTACAAAGACCTCCATTAATCATGCAAACCTCAATTACTCATTGGAGAATCCATCACAAACTAACAAGTGCACCATGAAGAGACAGCTCTAAATACTAATAGGACAGAGTAACATACTGAACATTCCAGCAATTCTCTTCTATCTCTTTTGTGGACAAAAAAGCAATAACCCTAATCCCCTGGTCTAACACCACACCCATTCCATAGCTAATGGCATAGCCTCCGATCTCACATTCTCTCTGAGGGGCTGGGACCATCACCATGACCATCCCTGCTGCTACTCTACTGCTAAGTTCCAAGCCTGCAGAGACTGTAAAAAAGGGGTTCCTATATGAGAAGCATTTCTTAGAGTAATGGAAATAGAAATCAGATTTTATCATTTATTGTAGAGAACAAAAACCAGAATGAAGACCCAGCTAAGCGAGTCAGTAAGCTGGTGTGAGGAGAGAGAGAGAGAGAGAGAGAGAGAGAGAGAGAGAGAGAGAGAGAGAGAGAGAGAGAGAGAGAGAGAGAGAGGGAGAGAGAGAGAGAGAGAGAGAGAGAGAGAGAGTGTCCATGCACATGTGCACATATACATGCCCATTGCATTGCTAGAGATCAAGCATGGAGTTTTAAGTATGCTAAATGGTCTTTCGTTGAGTTACACCTCTAGCACTTTCTTCATATTTTTACTTTTAGACAGGTCTCTATTTCCAAAGCCATCTTGAATCAACTTGCAGTGTGCCTGCTTCGGGGCTTCCAGTAGCTGGGATTACAGGCTCGCACCCCACACCTGGCCCCTGTTTTAACTCCCAGACACATTTGTCCTCTCAGTATGTCTCTTCAAATTTCCTAATCCACATCTCTGCCCTCCCTCCCCCTTTCCTGCTCTCATGCTTTTCATTTCCTGCATTTCCTCTTCCTTATCCCCTCCTAGGACCTTACCATAAAACAAGTCAGGAGCAGACTCTGTGAAGTTTCGGGTTATATATGACTGCCGGCCTGATGGATTGCACATGTGTGCTCAAACTAACACAGATGAAGTTTGCATTGGCCCCTCCCCATTAGATTACTTATACTGCTGAACCTTGTCACTGACAAAGAGGAAAGAAAGGACTCTGGAATTTAGACGGGAGAGCGATCACGTAAATTTCTCTGTTTAGCTTTCATGGTTTCACACAGAGATCTACCACAAGTTTGGGTATAATGTATATGCAGATAGACTGCCAAAACATTTCTTCTGGACAGAAAGGATATAGATGAACAGATTCTAGTTTGGCATGTCTCTAATGGTCATAGGGAGAAGGTGACCGAAAAGGCCTGTGTGAGTCTAAGAATACCAGCTTCATAAACCTCCACATGTCCCCCTGCAAAGCCTAAAAAGGTACCCAGGGTTCTGGTGTCCTAGGACTAAATATAGTTGAAAAGGCCCAAGAAAAAAAATCTAAATAATCCCAGGCCTAGAATTACTGGAAACACAGGTATAATGGCCTTAGGTGTAACCTCTGTTTCCCAATGTGAATGCTCAGCTAGCATTTCTAGAATTTATTTAATAGGTGCTGCTGTTCACAACAACACAAGCAGCTCTTCAGGAAGCGTCAAGCAGTTCTGTGCCCAGGAATAATTTGCAAAGCTCTTTTTGGAGAGTTCTTTGAAATATCATGGAAAGTAAATCTCGCAGCTAGAAAGACAAGCCCAGCATGTGTCAGTGATTCTTGGGGGGGGGTGGGGAACGATGTTGCTTTCAAGTTCTTATCAGCAAAGTGAAGTAAAACAGATGACAGGACACAGTGTCCGAGCATTCCGTTGCCTTGCTTTTCCTTTGAACCTCTCTGAACCGGCTGTAGCTCACCAGAAGGCCCATCAAACATGGAAGCATGTTGTTTTCTATCTTGCGCAAGACCCCTCTCCTCTGTGGGGAGAAGGTGAAGCTATCATTCTCCAACATCCTCGAGAGTGAAGGAGATGTCTGGAGGGGCCTTCGAAGAAGAGATGCTGGATTCCTTTGTCTTCCTCTACCCTTCATTTGGATGGATCCCCAGAGGCAAATGTGGACCAGCACGTATCTCAAAGGTAAAGAGGAGTCACACCATCGCTCTCCTTGGCTACCACAGATAAGCACGAGCTAATTGTAAGCTATTACACTCGGTCCTTGGAAAACAAAGGGAAGTCTTATAAACACCTTCCTGGCCACTGTTTTTAAGGGGAGAAAACCTGGTGTTGGTTTGTAAGACACTGCGCCATGTTAGAGCTTTAGGACGCATTAAACAGCATCTCCAGTCAGAGCAGACTGGATTCATTAATGGAACTGGAGCGCCCTTCTCAACATCAGAGCAAGTTTTTTAGTAACGAGAAACCCTACATCCTCCACTTAGTTGAGCTGGAAAATTAATGTAGTGTGCTTCTGAAGAAACACATAATGAACATGATGAATTTTCATCATCCTGCTGGAATGTGATTCTTTATGCTCTTATTCCAAATTTACAGCAAGTAAATTTAACGTTCCAAAGCTGCTGAGCCTTTTTAAGACCTCACTATCAATTTGTGGGGCGCTTTAACTGATCCTGACCTGGAATTGATTAGTGCTTTCTGAAAAACGCACGTGTAGCAAATTGCTGCACTTCAAGATAAATCAACTTGTTCGAGGGAAGTTATACTTCTAACTAGTCACATTTCTCATAAGGCAAAGGACAGCCTTTCCCTTAGTATCCTGCAGAGAAGAAGAAACCTGAACTGGCTCTCACACTTTTTATAGAAAACTTGTAATCAGGGAGTAGAAAATCCACACTGGAACTTAGGAGCCCATACTGACCAGCTCCTGAGCAGAGCTGATTTCAAAGCTCTGTTCTTTAGTCAAGGGTCATAGGCCACGAATGGCATCCCAGAGCACTGTGAACCCCCAAGGATATGGATCCTTTAAGCAGACATTCCATTTCCAGGAGCTTTCTTCCTTAAGAGCAGACTCTTCATAAGGCACAGACTTTAAGGAAATTGATGGAAAAGGAGGTAGAAGGGGAAGGGAGTAGTACACTCAATCATTGCTGTTCTTAAAAAGTTGACATATAATACACATACCATAAATGCTATTTCTTTCAAGCAATATACAAATGTGCACACAGACACAGACACACACGCAGACACACACACACACACACACACAGACACGCACGCACACACACACACACACACACACACACACACAGAGAGAGAGAGAGAGAGAGAGAGAGAGAGAGAGAGAGAGAGAGGTACAGTATCACTACTAGTAGATTCCAGAACATATTCATAACCTCCAAAAGAAATTCTGTATAAATCCTCCAGTCCTAGGCAACTACTAGTCTATTTCTCTATGTCTGTTAGGGAAAACTACTTTTCTTGCATAAGGGCTTTCCTTCTGATTTTGTTTTGGAGTATCCACCGGCTTCTTCCCTGTAAGAAACAAGTCAGTGGGAAACGTTGAAGGGGTGCCACTTATAGCACAGATCACTCAAGTATGGAGACTTACTTGGGGTGGGGAACCTTCCTTTAGGGGCTTCACTTGCTTTCACACCAGGCCTGGGTCTCTTTTCCTCTTTTGGCTTGGATCCTACCCCTTTGTTCATCAAAAATAGAGCTGAATCTGATTTTTTTTCATAAACTCAGTTCTAGTCCTTTTATGAGAAGCTCTACAGTCATGTATGCTCTTGAGTTGGGTAAAAACAGGGTTCCAAGTGTCAGCTCTACAACCTTTTAGGAACAAGAGGTTAATGACTACTAAGTTCTACAGCCTCTGAGCCTTCTCTTCCGTATGTGAATGGGAAATCACACTATTTATTTCATGGCAACTAAAAAATTGATTTCAATTTTTAAAATTGTAAAATAATTACATTCATCTCTGTCCCCCATTTCCTCTCTATGAACTCCCCCACATACCTTTCCTTGCTCTCTTTCAAATTCATGGGCTCTCTTTCCATTAATTTCCTAAGACCCTTTTTGAGAGAATCAAGTGAGCTGAGACAGACAGACATATAGGTACTCTATCAGGCACTAGAAGATTTCAATGAATGGGTCTTTGCTGTTAGGTGCTAGTTTTCACATTACTCATGTCCTACTGACACATAGGTTTACCCCATCAAAAGGCAAGATGGAGCTCTGAATACAAGAATTGGTGATGTCCCTGAAGGATAACTGCATCATAAGATGACACAACGTCTGGTCAAGTGTGTAATACTAATATTCCGTGAGTAAACACTAGCTTCAGATTAATGTCTTGACAGGCACAGTAAGTTGACATTCTCAGGAAATTATAATTCCAATGTATTTTCCCCTGCAAAGGCTACTACAGCTCATGAGACTCAATGTTTTACTGTGATTATATGGCAGTCAGTGTCTCTAGCCATAGACTAATACCTATGCCTACACAGTATAATATGAAATCAATAGATCAATAAGACCCTTGGTTTTACAAAACGTAACAGTAAATCATCAGGGACAAAAGATCTCGAAAAGATACAGGTCTTTAATCAAAAAGCTACTTTCAATATAATCCTGTCCAAAATAAAGAACACAGACTTCATACAGGATGTGTGAAAACACAGACAGGGTTTTTAAACACATCCAACCATCCCTCCTTACTAGGAAAAGTTCCAATTCAAGAGCCTTAAGACCACTACACAGGCGCTCTGGCAAGTGAACCAAAACAAGGGGTGTGCCACAGGTCTCCTGCAATAAATATTTAACTCGTCCTTGGGATCCTTCCTCCTTGCACAATCCTTCCTTGTTCTGGGCTTTTATTGTGTGGCTTTGTTTTGTGTTTGCTTTTTCTAGACAGGATTTCTCTGTGTAACGATGGCTGTGCTGGAACTCACTCTATGGACCGGGCTGGCCTCCAAATCATGAGATCGGCCTGCCTCTGCCTCTGCCTCTGCCTCTGCCTCTGCCCCTGCCCCTGCCCCTGCCTCTGCCTCTGCCTCCTAAGTGCTGGGATTAAAGGCACATAATCCTTTTTGATACAAAGATAGCAGAATTCTCTTTTCCATGAGATTTTGATATCCAAGCTCTTAGATAGAACTGGACAGGCCCTGCAAAATGACCCCTGTTGCTTTTGTCAACTTCCATACTCGCTGGCACATCATGTCTTTGAGTGCATGAAGATCTTCTCAGCTTTGTCTTGTTACATCTTGTTTGATTACTAGAGAACAAACTGCTTCAAGGGTCATCAGAAAACACGGGCCACTTCTATTAGTTGTAAACTGAAAGCAACTTTTTTGATCCACTGTCTGCTGTTGAGATAGCTTAGTGGTCAAGGATGCTTGCTGCCAAGCCTGACAACCTGATTTTGATCCCTGGGGCCTGCATGTGGAGGGACAGATCAAAACTCCACAGGTTGTTTTCTGGTCTCCATATGTGTATTATGGTCGGTGCAACACACACACACACACACACACACACACACACACACACACACACACACCCCTCAAAAGAATTTAAATGCCTTTTAAAAATACTGTCCAAACATAAGCAATTATCATTTTAAATCAGCACAAATGGATCATTTTGCTCTTCCTCAGCTTTCGTAAATGGGAGCTGAGTGTACTTAATAGATGAATTTCCTAAAGGGTAAAAATTCCCAGTCAGCTAAAACTTGGGGAACTCCTGTTGAATACTGTTTTTCTTTAAAGCTCCCCAAGGCTAATTTCCAAAACAGTGCTGATTCAAGGCATGCAACAAAATGAGGTCAGTGAGTGCAGACCTCTGGTCCCTGCCCCCTACCCAGGGCTCAGAAAAAGATAGAGTAAACAGTGGACCCCATAAACAAGCAGTCAGTTGCTGAATGAGAGGGAGGAAGTGGAAACCAGTCCTCCCAAACCCAAACAAACAAACAAACAAACAAAAATCCCACTCCAGACAGACACACTTGCTAGTTTACCAGATAAGGACAGAAAGTGGGGGGTGGGGGAGAAATAATGAGAACAGTTGAAAGCCATGGAGGGGAGGAAAACTACATATAGCAAAGAGGTCCTGGTGATCAGGAAG
Organism: Rattus norvegicus; assembly: GCF_021556685.1. Taxonomy (NCBI): domain Eukaryota; kingdom Metazoa; phylum Chordata; class Mammalia; order Rodentia; family Muridae; genus Rattus; species Rattus norvegicus. The sequence continues at coordinate 140,839,006 of NC_141554.1, forward strand.
TGCCAAAGGTAAAGAAAGAACTTCCCCTCCTCCAACCATACGGAGCAGGCTCTTTTTAAAAAGAGGAGGCAATTGTTTTCTCAGGCAATGGATGGCACTCAAAGAGGTCCTAGTAAAAACTGACCTCAGGATTATACTCATCATATTTTATTGTCTCCTGTGATATCCTCTAAATTGGTTGAGACAGTGAAGCGTATGAGATTGTAGCATATAAAATATATTTATCTCTATAGTCTCAAACATGTTGGATTTTGAAAATCCCTAGCTATAACCCATATTTATGCAAGACGGGGATTACATAATGGTGAAATTAAATTTTAAAGGTGAATGGGAAAAATTCTCCCAGCCATTCTTTGAACTGCTATGCAAAAGAAAGCATGAACAAAAAAGGCTATTTTCTTCTGAAGAAAAGTCCTAAGAAAACTATAGATAGTCTCATGCAAAGAATGAAAGTTGGGAAGTAAGAGCTGAGAGGGCAAAGGCATGGCAGAGTGTAGATGGAATGGGCATGTGTCTGTTCTTCCTGACGACTCTTCCATGTGCACGAGGCCTCCAGTTCATTAGTGTGTTGACCTTGTCTGTGAATCAGATGGCCTTAGAGCATCACCATGGCCATTTGGTGAATAAAAGAGACCATCCCTCCATATAGTTCCGGCTTGAATCCTTTCAGTGCAAACCATGATAGCTTCTACTCAACCCCAAAAATGAAGTCCAGGAAGACACTGGGGTCATCGTCATCCTGCTGCAGATAACAAGATGGATGAGCAGTAAGTGATCAAATGCTGCAACTTCTCTGGAAACTCTCAGGCATATAGTCATTGTATCCCCCTCCCCCAAAACACACAACAAGCTAGGTCCAGACAGCCCAGAGTATCCAATAGCATATTTAACCAATAACACCCCTCATAAGGGTGACTGCTAATTTCTATGTACAAGATACTTGTCAGACACATATTTTACTATTAAGATTATCAACAAGAGGGAATTCATTTGTGTTTGTGTCGCGGTTGAGCCATCTGCCTAATATACAGAAGGTGCTGAGCAGTGATTTGGGCTCTTGTTCTACCTAGATCCATATCAGAGATAAGAATATTGGCTTTGGAATCAGGAAATATGTATTCTAGTCTGATGTTCACCATGCAAGGACTGGGAGACTTCAGGCCTTTCTGTCTCCCTAGCCTCACTTCTCAAAACCACTTGAACATTATTTTTTTCTCATCACTCCATCACTACCAGATGACAGGTCTCTTGAACTCCAATTTTCTTTTTCTTCAGAGACTTACAATTAACTTAAGACTGCCATTATTTTTTCCTGACTTGGTGTCTTCTTTTTTTTCTTTTTTTGGTTCTTTTTTTTTTTTTTTTTTTTTTTTTTTTTTTTTTTTTTTTTTTGGAGCTGGGGACCGAACCCAAGGCCTTGCGCTTCCTAGGCAAGCGCTCTAGCACTGAGCTAAATCCCGAGCCCCGACTTGGTGTCTTCTTTACTTTTTTTTTTTTTTTTTTGGTTCTTTTTTTCGGAGCTGGGGACCGAACCCAGGGCCTTGCGCTTCCTAGGCAAGCGCTTTACCACTGAGCTAAATCCCCAATCCCAGACTTGGTGTCTTCTTAAAAGGGCCTCCTGATTGTCCCCATCTTTCACCCTGTATAATTTGGGGGTTTTTGTCATTCTTTTTTCACTGTCATATGCTTCATGTCAGGGCACTGGGTCCTTAGCAGAGACTAATTTAAAAAATCCTGAATTAAAATTTATATAAAAAATTATATAGTAGATGCTCAATAAATGTGTATGAAATGAGACAAGGAAGGTTGGTATGATATTAAGATTAAAGTCATTCCCCCCCACCGAAAGTCCACATTCTGTACCACTCATGTCTCAGGAGGAGCTTTCGTGGTAAGGCTCTGGCATTCAAAGAGGCTGTTCCCAAGGACCAGAAAGCCAATGCAAACATTTATCTCCCCAGTTCCTAGAATGCGGAACTCCAGCCTTCGGCTGCTCCCTGAGCTGGACACCAGAGGGCAGTATACCCACACTGCTTCCATCCAGTAGAGGGCCAGAGATAGGGGAATCCAAGCTCTGGATAAAGGGCAGTACTCCAGTGTCAAATTGGCATGTCAGGACCGGCGCCTAACTGCCCCCTGATGTGAAGAGCTTCAGACTGCAGGACAAAGGGTTCAGTAAAGACTTCATTCAAAATTTGTAACATGGAAATCAAATGTGAACAACAGACCCCAAAACCATCTGTTCTTGCCAAAGCCAGGACGGACGCCATGGCCAGCTGCCAGAACGGTCCTGGATTGTTCTATACACACTAGGGGAGGGGGGAACTATGTTTCCTTCCAACAAAAGACCATTATGCAAAGGACTTCCAAATGCATTCTCCTTTTGATGTATTCTCTTTAACTAGAGTAATGTAATAAAATGATAATGATAATCTGTTGGTTTGTGATTAGCTTGAGTTAAAACATACACACCAGGAGGGGCACAGGCACACACACATACACACACACACACACACACACACACACACACACACACACACACACACACACCTCCTGCCATCAAAGTAAGCTGACATTACCAGCTGATTGCTTCTCCACGAAATTTTTCATTATGACTTAGTAAAAATGCATTTTAATTAAACAATGTACATATATTATAAGTTAGGGAGGTTTTTGCACAGAGCATAATTAAATAAAAATTTAACACCTTGTTACATATTAAAGGTACAAACACACAAAAAATGTATCCAGGAAAAGCTATTACAGTTAACATATATGAGCATATGTTTAAAATTTCTATTAAGAAATCCAAGGGCTTAATGAGTATCCAAAAGTATTCCGTATGTGAACTTCTGTTATGATGACATATCCCATTGCCTTCACATTTCTAGCTAGGATGATGGATAAAAATAAATTTAACAATGCCCTTCTGTGAAATAAAAAGGTTAAATGCTTTTAGTAAACATATTCCAACCCTTATAACCAGATTTTTTTTCTTCATTTTTTTCACATTCAGAAATATCCCAACTCTAAACCCTGGGTGATATCCCTTTATGAACTCAATGCTAGCACACAAACCCTCAGGCCACCCCTGCCTGGCTGCTCACAACACAAATAGCTTATATATTTGTGTATAAAATCAACAATGTCTAGCGCTGGTACCAGATCACTGCCTTGGACCTCTGAGAGGTCTTTGTATGGTATTCCTTCTGTAAACCTTCAGAGCTTCACTGTAAGCTTGTGATGAATTAAAGTGTTCATTTGGAACGAGATAAGCTTGTCCTAGCAAGTTCCTGTTAATAAAGTTAAGAGTGTTTAAACCCTCAGGAGGTGAGAAGAAAGAACTGGTCCATCTTGAGCTGTCGGAACTGATCATTTTCAGTTGCTCCCTGATAACCCTTTTAGCATCACTTAAATGAAGCTAATGCAGGTTTCTCCTCTATCTGCCCATGAGACATCAGAATGAAAGAAGAAAAAAAATAAACAGTTCTAAACTTAACAGAAAAAAAAAACCCTCCACAGAGCACTGGAAAAAGCTAAGCCTCCGAAGCACTTCTTTCTTTCTTTGAACAAGACATTGTGGAAAGCTGGCCCCATTTAGTGCTTTTGTTCCCAGTTGCCCTGGATTCCCTTCACCTGGGCAGAGTGGTCACCAGTAAGCAATGTTTGGTGTCTGCTCCTTTTTATACTTGTCATTTCTACAGAGCTTTTTTAGTTTTTAATCAAGAGAACAGGAAATAAGCTGAAAGCCATAAAACACACACCAGAGCAGGGTCTGTGAATTCCAGAGTTAAAACGTAAGTGCTTGAGAATGTCCCTAAGCACAAACGAGGCCTCCTCGTTTGTGTAAGTTGCTATGTCGAAATTTGAGGACTTGACAGCTAAATATAGCTTAGTAGAAATACACAAAGTCTACACCAGGGTCAGGCACCTTCTTAGTCTTGAAGGCACAGATGGAGGGGTGAACTATGCAATTTTTGTCTTTGCCTTCTTCAAGAATGGCTTCTGTAGCTCTCTCTCATTCATTCCCCTCCTTTGACAGACTAGAAGTAACTACTGTGAATTGGTGTTATAAACCTATCTCCCATCTTGGCCTCAGGCATCCCAGGCAAAATTTATCTAGATCTCAACAGAATCCCAGGTTGTAAATATTCTCCCCCCTAACCCCTGTCCCCAAAAACTAGGTTGGCTACTATGCTAATGGCTTTTCAAGTAGAAGAACAGAGCTGAAGAGGTAGGCACAGTGGTTTTGGGTTGGCTCCAACAGCACTCTGTCTGAGCATCACAATATATTGAAAATACCCATTCATCCATCTGGCTTCCTTCTAGTCTGGGGACTCCTATCTTTCTGTCTTGGTATTTACCTCACAGCTTTGACACTTAAAAGGACATAAAATAAACATGTGGTTGAATAATCCAATCCCTGTATCAATATTCAATAAAATGGAGGCTTCAGCTGAAAAGCATCTGCTATGCCGATCATGGAGAGTTTAAGAAAGAAAGAAAAAAAACTTAGTAGTTACAACACATGTGGCAAACACAGCCCAAAAACAACTGATATAATCAAAAGAAGCAAGAAACATAAAAACCATTATATTCCTCGGGAACAATGTCCTTTGGAAAAACTATTCTTTATCTGCTTGTCAGGGAGCACATCCTTCCCTTGTGGTAATTCACATAAAGTGGTCATAGCCATGAAGAACTACAAAGGCACAGAGTCTGCTTATGGTTTGCTAGGATTAGATATTCAATAAATGGATAAGGGTCACACATGGTCCCAATTCCAAATTCGTGTTGCAATGCCTGGTCAAGGTGGGGTGAGACAAGAGAAAATTTCCATCTCCTATTCTGAATAGTAGGGCTTAGATCCAATAAGACAGATTGTTATAAAGAAACACCCAGCAAAGTGCCATTTTTCATTCAAAACTTCCAAAAGAAAGAAAAAGTACCTGTAAAACAAGTTCACAATCGTGCATGTGTTCATGGACTTAAAATATGTTTTTAAAAGGTTAGATTACAAGTACTATAAATTCCATTGAGATTTTGCAAAGCACGTTATGTACTGGAAGACTACCCGTCTTCCTGGACAGCTACAATGGGAAAGAGAGTGCGCGGGCCAGCACTTTCATAAGTGCTTCAAAGTAAACAATCAACAAGTGTTATCAATACAATACGTAGACTCCAGAACATTCCACAGAGCAAAAGTCCTCCTGGGAAGTGACTCCATTTTTCACAGCTTACTACTTCCATAATTTGATTCCCCTTTACAACATTAAACACTGAATAAGTAATTTTTCAACACACCACAATGAAAATGTATTCCTATGTGCTGTAGTCTAAGTTTCAGCTCAGCTTCTACAATCAAAAGGATCACATGTTTTTGTTGTTTGTTTGTTTGTTTGTTTAGCTCTGCTGCATGATAAGACAAAAAAAAATGTATACAAAGTGAACTGGGCAACCAAGTTAGACCTGGCATTTCAAAGCTACCAGGAATGGGGTGAGCTAAGAGGAGACAGTCTATTTTAAAATAAAGTAAACTAAGTGTGAACTGCATTCATTGGACGCAAGCAGAGGCTTGGGGGGGGGGGGGAGAACATGTGTGGCTTGAAGTGTGCATGTGGAGAACGGAGGACAACTTTCTGGAGTCAGGTGTCTCCCTTCTACCATTACATTGTTTCTGGGCCCCGAGCTCAGCTACTCAGAGCTTTATGCACTCCCTGAACCATCTTGTCTGCCTGGCAGATTTTATCTTAATCAAAAGAGAAGCTACTTTAAAGGAAGCCTTTTTTAAGGTTTGAAATGCTCTGTTTCTCTGCGTCAGTTTACTAAGTATTCAGATGAGGTTCAGCGTCAGTTTACTAGGTATTCAGATGAGGTTCAGCGTCAGTTTACTAGGTATTCAGATGAGGTTCAGCGTCAGTTTACTAGGTATTCAGATGAGGTTCAGCGTCAGTTTACTATGTATTCAGATGAGGTTCAGCGTCAGTTTACTAGGTATTCAGATGAGGTTCAGCGTCAGTTTACTAGGTATTCAGATGAGGTTCAGCATCAGTTTCTAGGTATTCAATGAGGTTCTGCGTCAGTTTACTAGGTATTCAGATGAGGTTCAGCTTCAGTTTACTACGTATTCAGATGAGGTTCAGCGTCAGTTTACTAGGTATTCAGATGAGGTTCAGTGTCAGTTTACTAGGTATTCAGATGAGGTTCAGCGTCAGTTTCTAGGTATTCAATGAGGTTCTGCGTCAGTTTACTAGGTATTCAGATGAGGTTCAGTGTCAGTTTACTACGTATTCAGATGAGGTTCAGCGTCAGTTTACTAGGTATTCAGATGAGGTTCAGTGTCAGTTTACTAGGTATTCAGATGAGGTTCAGCGTCAGTTTACTATATATTCAGATGAGGTTCAGCGTCATTTTACTATATATTCAGATGAGGTTCACCGTCATTTTACTAGGTATTCAGATGAGGTTCAGCGTCAGTTTCTAGGTATTCAATGAGGTTCTGCGTCAGTTTACTAGGTATTCAGATGAGGTTCAGCGTCAGTTTACTAGGTATTCAGATGAGGTTCAGGGTCAGTTTACTAGGTATTCAGATGAGGTTCAGCGTCAGTTTACTAGGTATTCAGATGAGGTTCTGCGTCAGTTTACTAGGTACTCAGATGAGGTTCAGCGTCAGTTTACTAGGTACTCAGATGAGGTTCAGCGTCAGTTTACTACGTATTCAGATGAGGTTCAGCGTCAGTTTACTACGTATTCAGATGAGGTTCTGCGCCAGTTTACTAGGTATTCAGACGAGGTTCAGCATCAGTTTACTAGGTACTCAGATGAGGTTCTGCGTCAGTTTACTACGTATTCAGATGAGGTTCAGCGTCAGTTTACTACGTATTCAGATGAGGTTCAGCGTCAGTTTACTAGGTATTCAGATGAGGTTCTGCGTCAGTTTACTACGTATTCAGATGAGGTTCAGTGTCAATTTACTAGGTATTCAGATGAGTTTCAGCGTCAGTTTACTAGGAATTCAGATGAGGTTCAGCGTCAGTTTACTAGGTATTCAGATGAGGTTCAGCGTCAGTTCACTACGTATTCAGATGAGGTTCAGCGTCAGTTCACTACGTATTCAGATGACGTTCTGCGTCAGTTTACTAGGTATTCAGATGAGGTTCAGCGTCAGTTTACTAGGTATTCAGATGAGGTTCAGCGTCAGTTTACTAGGTATTCAGATGAGGTTCAGCGTCAGTTTACTATATATTCAGATGAGGTTCAGCGTCATTTTACTAGGTATTCAGATGAGGTTCAGCGTCAGTTTCTAGGTATTCAATGAGGTTCTGCGTCAGTTTACTAGGTATTCAGATGAGGTTCAGCTTCAGTTTACTAGGTATTCAGATGAGGTTCAGTGTCAGTTTACTAGGTATTCAGATGAGGTTCAGTGTCAGTTTACTAGGTATTCAGATGAGGTTCAGCGTCAGTTTCTAGGTATTCAATGAGGTTCTGCGTCAGTTTACTAGGTATTCAGATGAGGTTCAGCGTCAGTTTACTAGGTATTCAGATGAGGTTCAGCTTCAGTTTACTAGGTATTCAGATGAGGTTCAGTGTCAGTTTACTAGGTATTCAGATGAGGTTCAGTGTCAGTTTACTAGGTATTCAGATGAGGTTCAGCGTCGGTTTACTAAGTATTCAGATGAGGTTCAGCATCAGTTTACTACATATTCAGATGAGGTTCAGCATCAGTTTACTACATATTCAGATGAGGTTCAGCGTCAGTTTACTAGGTATTCAGATGAGGTTCAGCGTCAGTTTACTAGGTATTCAGATGAGGTTCAGCGTCAGTTTACTAGGTATTCAGATGAGGTTCAGCGTCAGTTTACTAGGTATTCAGATGAGGTTCAGCATCAGTTTACTACATATTCAGATGAGGTTCAGCGTCAGTTCACTACGTATTCAGATGAGGTTCAGCGTCAGTTTACTACGTATTCAGATGACGTTCTGCGTCAGTTTACTAGGTATTCAGATGAGGTTCAGCATCAGTTTCTAGGTATTCAATGAGGTTCTGCGTCAGTTTACTAGGTATTCAGATGAGGTTCAGCTTCAGTTTACTACGTATTCAGATGAGGTTCAGTGTCAGTTTACTAGGTATTCAGATGAGGTTCAGTGTCAGTTTACTAGGTATTCAGATGAGGTTCAGCGTCAGTTTCTAGGTATTCAATGAGGTTCTGCGTCAGTTTACTAGGTATTCAGATGAGGTTCAGTGTCAGTTTACTACGTATTCAGATGAGGTTCAGCGTCAGTTTACTAGGTATTCAGATGAGGTTCAGTGTCAGTTTACTAGGTATTCAGATGAGGTTCAGCGTCAGTTTACTATATATTCAGATGAGGTTCAGCGTCATTTTACTATATATTCAGATGAGGTTCAGCGTCATTTTACTAGGTATTCAGATGAGGTTCAGCGTCAGTTTCTAGGTATTCAATGAGGTTCTGCGTCAGTTTACTAGGTATTCAGATGAGGTTCAGCGTCAGTTTACTAGGTATTCAGATGAGGTTCAGGGTCAGTTTACTAGGTATTCAGATGAGGTTCAGCGTCAGTTTACTAGGTATTCAGATGAGGTTCTGCGTCAGTTTACTAGGTACTCAGATGAGGTTCAGCGTCAGTTTACTAGGTACTCAGATGAGGTTCAGCGTCAGTTTACTACGTATTCAGATGAGGTTCAGCGTCAGTTTACTACGTATTCAGATGAGGTTCTGCGCCAGTTTACTAGGTATTCAGACGAGGTTCAGCATCAGTTTACTAGGTACTCAGATGAGGTTCTGCGTCAGTTTACTACGTATTCAGATGAGGTTCAGCGTCAGTTTACTACGTATTCAGATGAGGTTCAGCGTCAGTTTACTAGGTATTCAGATGAGGTTCTGCGTCAGTTTACTACGTATTCAGATGAGGTTCAGTGTCAATTTACTAGGTATTCAGATGAGTTTCAGCGTCAGTTTACTAGGAATTCAGATGAGGTTCAGCGTCAGTTTACTAGGTATTCAGATGAGGTTCAGCGTCAGTTCACTACGTATTCAGATGAGGTTCTGCGTCAGTTTACTAGGTATTCAGATGAGGTTCAGCGTCAGTTTACTAGGTATTCAGATGAGGTTCAGCGTCAGTTTACTAGGTATTCAGATGAGGTTCAGCGTCAGTTTACTATATATTCAGATGAGGTTCAGCGTCATTTTACTAGGTATTCAGATGAGGTTCAGCGTCAGTTTCTAGGTATTCAATGAGGTTCTGCGTCAGTTTACTAGGTATTCAGATGAGGTTCAGCGTCAGTTTACTAGGTATTCAGATGAGGTTCAGCTTCAGTTTACTAGGTATTCAGATGAGGTTCAGTGTCAGTTTACTAGGTATTCAGATGAGGTTCAGTGTCAGTTTACTAGGTATTCAGATGAGGTTCACCGTCAGTTTCTAGGTATTCAATGAGGTTCTGCGTCAGTTTACTAGGTATTCAGATGAGGTTCAGCGTCAGTTTACTAGGTATTCAGATGAGGTTCAGCTTCAGTTTACTAGGTATTCAGATGAGGTTCAGTGTCAGTTTACTAGGTATTCAGATGAGGTTCAGTGTCAGTTTACTAGGTATTCAGATGAGGTTCAGCGTCGGTTTACTAAGTATTCAGATGAGGTTCAGCATCAGTTTACTACATATTCAGATGAGGTTCAGCATCAGTTTACTACATATTCAGATGAGGTTCAGCGTCAGTTTCCTAGGTATTCAGATGAGGTTCAGCGTCACTTTACTAGGTATTCAGATGAGGTTCAGCGTCAGTTTACTACGTATTCAGATGACGTTCTGCGTCAGTTTACTAGGTATTCAGATGAGGTTCTGCGTCAGTTTACTACGTATTCAGATGAGGTTCAGTGTCAATTTACTAGGTATTCAGATGAGTTTCAGCGTCAGTTTACTAGGAATTCAGATGAGGTTCAGCGTCAGTTTACTAGGTATTCAGATGAGGTTCAGCGTCAGTTCACTACGTATTCAGATGAGGTTCTGCGTCAGTTTACTAGGTATTCAGATGAGGTTCAGCGTCAGTTTACTAGGTATTCAGATGAGGTTCAGCGTCAGTTTACTAGGTATTCAGATGAGGTTCAGCGTCAGTTTACTATATATTCAGATGAGGTTCAGCGTCATTTTACTAGGTATTCAGATGAGGTTCAGCGTCAGTTTCTAGGTATTCAATGAGGTTCTGCGTCAGTTTACTAGGTATTCAGATGAGGTTCAGCGTCAGTTTACTAGGTATTCAGATGAGGTTCAGCTTCAGTTTACTAGGTATTCAGATGAGGTTCAGTGTCAGTTTACTAGGTATTCAGATGAGGTTCAGTGTCAGTTTACTAGGTATTCAGATGAGGTTCACCGTCAGTTTCTAGGTATTCAATGAGGTTCTGCGTCAGTTTACTAGGTATTCAGATGAGGTTCAGCGTCAGTTTACTAGGTATTCAGATGAGGTTCAGCTTCAGTTTACTAGGTATTCAGATGAGGTTCAGTGTCAGTTTACTAGGTATTCAGATGAGGTTCAGTGTCAGTTTACTAGGTATTCAGATGAGGTTCAGCGTCGGTTTACTAAGTATTCAGATGAGGTTCAGCATCAGTTTACTACATATTCAGATGAGGTTCAGCATCAGTTTACTACATATTCAGATGAGGTTCAGCGTCAGTTTCCTAGGTATTCAGATGAGGTTCAGCGTCACTTTACTAGGTATTCAGATGAGGTTCAGCGTCAGTTTACTACGTATTCAGATGACGTTCTGCGTCAGTTTACTAGGTATTCAGATGAGGTTCAGCGTCAGTTTACTAGGTATTCAGATGAGGTTCAGCGTCAGTTTACTAGGTATTCAGATGAGGTTCAGCATCAGTTTACTACATATTCAGATGAGGTTCAGCGTCAGTTCACTACGTATTCAGATGAGGTTCAGCGTCAGTTTACTACGTATTCAGATGACGTTCTGCGTCAGTTTACTAGGTATTCAGATGAGGTTCAGCGTCAGTTTACTAGGTATTCAGATGAGGTTCAGCTTCAGTTTACTAGGTATTCAGATGAGGTTCAGTGTCAGTTTACTAGGTATTCAGATGAGGTTCAGCGTCAGTTTACTAGGTATTCAGATGAGGTTCAGCGTCAGTTTACTAGGTATTCAGATGAGGTTCAGCGTCAGTTTACTAGGTATTCAGATGAGGTTCAGCGTCAGTTTACTAGGTATTCAGATGAGGTTCAGCGTGAGGTTACTAGGTATTAAGATGAGGTTCAGCGTCAGTTTACTAGGTATTCAGATGAGGTTCTGCGTCAGTTTACTAGGTATTCAGATGAGGTTCAGTGTCAGTTTACTAGGTATTCAGATGAGGTTCAGGGTCAGTTTACTAGGTATTCAGATGAGGTTCAGCGTCAGTTTACTATATATTCAGATGAGGTTCAGCGTCGTTTTACTAGGTATTCAGATGAGGTTCAGCGTCAGTTTCTAGGTATTCAGATGAGGTTCAGCTTCAGTTTACTAGGTATTCAGATGAGGTTCAGCGTCAGTTTACTAGGTATTCAGATGAGGTTCAGCGTCAGTTTACTAGGTATTCAGATGAGGTTCAGCATCAGTTTACTACATATTCAGATGAGGTTCAGCGTCAGTTCACTACGTATTCAGATGAGGTTCAGCGTCAGTTTACTACGTATTCAGATGAGGTTCAGCGTCAGTTTACTAGGTATTCAGATGAGGTTCCGCGTCAGTTTACTAGGTATTCAGATGAGGTTCAGTGTCAGTTTACTAGGTATTCAGATGAGGTTCAGGGTCAGTTTACTAGGTATTCAGATGAGGTTCAGCGTCAGTTTACTATATATTCAGATGAGGTTCAGCGTCAGTTTACTAGGTATTCAGATGAGGTTCAGCATCAGTTTACTACATATTCAGATGAGGTTCAGCGTCAGTTCACTACGTATTCAGATGAGGTTCAGCGTCAGTTTACTACGTATTCAGATGAGGTTCAGCGTCAGTTTACTAGGTATTCAGATGAGGTTCTGCGTCAGTTTACTAGGTATTCAGATGAGGTTCAGTGTCAGTTTACTAGGTATTCAGATGAGGTTCAGGGTCAGTTTACTAGGTATTCAGATGAGGTTCAGCGTCAGTTTACTATATATTCAGATGAGGTTCAGCGTCGTTTTACTAGGTATTCAGATGAGGTTCAGCGTCAGTTTCTAGGTATTCAGATGAGGTTCAGCTTCAGTTTACTAGGTATTCAGATGAGGTTCAGCGTCAGTTTACTAGGTATTCAGATGAGGTTCAGCGTCAGTTTACTAGGTATTCAGATGAGGTTCAGCATCAGTTTACTACATATTCAGATGAGGTTCAGCGTCAGTTCACTACGTATTCAGATGAGGTTCAGCGTCAGTTTACTACGTATTCAGATGAGGTTCAGCGTCAGTTTACTAGGTATTCAGATGAGGTTCAGCGTCAGTTTACTAGGTATTCAGATGAGGTTCAGCGTCAGTTTCCTAGGTATTCAGATGAGGTTCAGCGTCAGTTTCCTAGGTATTCAGATGAGGTTCAGCGTCAGTTTCCTAGGTATTCAGATGAGGTTCAGCGTCAGTTTACTATGTATTCAGATGAGGTTCAGCGTCAGTTTACTATGTATTCAGATGAGGTTCAGCGTCAGTTTCCTAGGTATTCAGATGAGGTTCAGCGTCAGTTTACTAGGTATTCAGATGAGGTTCAGCGTCAGTTTACTATGTATTCAGATGAGGTTGTGTGTCAGTTTACTAGGTATTCAGATGAGGTTCAGTGTCAGTTTACTATGTATTCAGATGAGGTTCAGCGACAGTTTACTACGTATTCAGATGAGGTTCAGCGTCAGTTTACTACGTATTCAAATGAGGTTCAGCGTCAGTTTACTAAGTATTCAGATGAGGGTCAGCATGCACTGCCTTAAGAACTTAGAGCAGTTGCTGTTCAAAGAGAATTCTAGAAGACCCACTGTTTCAAGCTAGCGCAGAACTCCAGTGGCGCAGTGGACAAACTAGCAGTGATAACGTTTTTCTTTTTACTACCTTATTTCTTAAGTCTTTATACAAGTATATATTTATGTTGAACATATTCCCACATATCCTCTACTATCCCTTATCTACCACCACCCTCATTTATTCCTTTATACAGTTTTGCTTCTCTTCACACACACACACACACACACACACACACACACACACACACACACACACTTTTTATCTATTCAAAAATCTAGGAACCACAAGTGACAGAAAATATGGTATTTCTCTTTTTTTTTTACCCTTGCTCAGTAAACTAAGTATGACTGAATATTTTCCTGAGAATGATATGACTTTATTCTTCTTTATGGTGAGCAAAACAGCTGTTGTGTATATACACATTTTTCTTATCCATTTACCTGTTGTTGGACACATATGGAATATTTTTCTTTAGTGTTCTGTAAATCGTAACACCTTTCAATTTTGTCTTCAGCTAAGCTAGCAAAACTTCATCACCTACTATTTCCTTGAGTGACTACAAATGAGATGCCTCATAGATCCCCTTGGGAAACTCGGCCAGATCTCATGGTAACCTTGGAAACTGGAGAAGCTGCTGGACAGCATAGCACTCACAGTCATGTGTCTTGGGGCTTGGAGTTTTGCTCTGACACTTTATCCAGCTGCAACATTTATGTTGGTAAGCTTGTCTCCTTGTGGTTTCTACGTCCTAGTCAGTTATGGCAATCCATCCAACCCTGAAAGTCTACCTTGCCTCCGAGAGTCTTTGTCTCAGTTTCCTGGACAGAGCTCTGGGTGATGTGAACTCCCTTGCTGCAGATTAGTAGAGGCATTCCTCTGAGCCTCGGATTAGGAATTCAAGTTCTTAACTCTAGCCAGATGTCCTCAGCCACAAACAGATATTCTCACTGGATAGTTGTTTAGCTCCTTAGCCAGATTTTGAGTTCCTGAGTGCAGATCTTATTACAGTTGTCCTTCAGTGTTGGTGGAAGAGTTTGTTGCAGGCCTCCTGTGGACACCCAATTCTTTCATATAAAATGTGATGTTACTTTTCTAGACCCAATGATATATGACAAATAACTTTGTCCCATATATTTCATTATTTACTTTAAATTTGTTGCACATGTGTCTATGTTAACGGAGGTCAGAGGACAACCTATGAGAGTTGATTTTCTCCTATCATATGGGTCCTGGGGATTGAGAGATATGCATGACCTATGTGTGTGCTTCTTTACCTTTACTCATACTGTTCTGTGTTTTAAATTGCTGTCTTAATTAATGCTGGCCAGAAAGGAAGGAGTTGCATTCTTTCCATAGTTACCAGCAGGACTACTAGGTATTGCACATGTGCATTTGAATAGGTTTACCATGATGGTTCTAGAAAGTCTGGCTCATTTATCTAACTCATTTATTTACTTTTGGAAAGGAATGCAGAGACCATCAGACTACTTTTGATATGTGATTGGACATACATAAGAACAGGCTCGGTAACCACACAGCTCAAATGTCACCAATGCTTCTATAACATCATAGACACCTTAGTTTTTAAAATCTGCTTGAAAATGCATTCCTCTGAATATCACTGGTCACGCTAGTTTTGCCTGCCGTCCTCTTTTAGAAGGTAATTGGTACTTGAAAGGAAAATCCATTAAATACTCTAAACTTGGGCAGGGATGAATTTTATCTGAGGTTTCCTTCTCTGGAACACAGCTGGAGTGGTACGCAGAGAATGAAAAGGTATAAGAAAGATATGCTGGCTAGTTTTATGTCAACTTGACACCAACTAGATTCATTTAGGAAGAGTAAAACTTACTTGAAAAAGTGTTCTCACATGATAGGCCTGCAGGTAAGCTTGCAATGCAGTTTCTTAATTAGTGATTTGCTGTGGGAGGGCCCAGCCTATTGTGAGTGATGTCACACCTGGGCCAGAAATCCTGGGTACTATAAGAAAGCAGGCTGGGTAAACCATTAATTAAGAGTACTCCAGTAAGTAGCATACCTCCATGGCCACTGCATCAGCTCCTGCTCCAGTTTCCTGCCCTACCTGTGTTCCTTTCCTGACTTCCTTTGGTGATGAACAGCAATGTGGAAATTTAAGCCAAGTAAACCCTTTCTTTGACAACTTGCTTTTTGGCCATGGTGTTTTATTACATCATCATAGAAAACATAAGACAAAAGGGCATTAGAAATTGTGTTTTATCTTAAAGGGATACTTGTTAAAGCAGTATGGTACAAAAACAGGCTCTGTCTCACAATTTCTCAGGCCCAGTGCAAAAAAAAAAGTAGGCCCTTTTTTAAAAAATATGAAGAATTTTGAGGTAGCAAGTGTCCAATATTTGAAAGCAAGTTTTGGCCCCCTCTTAAAAGGACCTTTGGGGAGAACGCAGATTACCCATTCTGACAGTGCTAAATCAGGTGGTGGTAGCATGTCACTTTAATCCCAGCATTCTGGAGGCAGAGGCAGGCAGAGCTTCAAGAGTTGGAGGCCAGCCTGGTTTATAGAGTGACTGCCAGGGCAGTCAGGGCTATACAGGGAAATCCTGTCTTAAAAACAACAAACAAACAAACAAACAAACAAACATCCTAAGACTAGTCCTAGGCAGAAAGCTTGAAATTGAATATAAGACAAAGTCATCTTCGTTACTGATAAAAATGAGTCAGAATGAATATCCAACTGGCCGGATCGTCTAGGACGGGGCCTCTTATCACACTTACCTTTGCAGGTTTGAGATCTAGTGTCAAATAGGATTTGAAATGCTATTCACTTTTTTATGCTTGAAATGCCTTGCTTTCGATTCCCTATCATTTGTTTACATTCTAAATCATCCTATTAGTTCCTTTCCTTGTAAGTTTCTTGTTCCCTTCCTCTTTCTTCCCACAGACTACTATTATGACCCATTCTTACAGCATTAAGACCACCATCTCTCACATATATTTTCTGTAGAAAGGGATTTTGCATAACTTGAAATTTGCTGGAGCCCAAAAGATCAAAAATATGAAACTACAGAAAGAAAGGCAGAGTTCTTTTCTTATGTAACCCACCATGCATAAGAAGTGGTTCTCTTATGTTCCTGGTGCCCTGATGAATTAGGATGTCAACACAAAGGAACACAAGGTAATTACATAGAGAAATCCCTGCTCACTAGGGTGAGCAGAGACAGCTAAGTAAGTTACACTTTCTTTGGAGTGGGTGGTACTGCTAATTTCTGCTTTGGGCATCTCAAAGATTAAGTACTTTGGAGAGTAAGAGTAAGGAAGAATGGAAAGAAGGAAGAAAGGAAGGAAGGAAGAAAGGAAGGAAGGAAGGGAGGAAGGAAGGGAGGAAGGAAGGAAGGAAGGTAGGAAGGAAGAAAGGAGACCCAAATAGACTACAT
The DNA here is from genome assembly GCF_021556685.1 of Rattus norvegicus. NCBI lineage: Eukaryota > Metazoa > Chordata > Mammalia > Rodentia > Muridae > Rattus > Rattus norvegicus. The sequence goes on from NC_141554.1 coordinate 140,855,382, forward strand.
TTAGATGAAGTAATAATTATGCTGTTGTTTGTTCTGAAAAATATTTTTCCCTTCATCTAAACTCATTCAGCATCTATGCCTTCCCCAGACATAGTGAGCTTTACTAAATGTTCTACAGGAATATGTTTCTTCAAAACAGGAAACAAGCAATGTTTTGTTCATTTTAGACTACCTTTTTAGATGCTAGAGTTTATAAACCACATATTAGAGGTTCTATGGAATTAAGAAGTCCAATCTTCCCTCTAAATCTGATTTCTTTGAGGGTTTTATAAAAAGGCAAGCATGCACAATGTAGAAGCATGGTTATTTTGATGTCAGGAGACAAGCAGTACGTTTATGAATACTGTCAATCTAGCATATTTGGCTCATTTTGTGATGAAATTTCCTTTGTTGAACGTTTAAAGAAAAAAATAGAAAAGATTGTGTAAATGGCTTTTGCAGATTGTAAAGCAGGCTGCATGTTCCAAAATCAAAAGTAGGAAATTTCCTAAGAGCATTCTGGAAACATTGCCTAGAAAAGATGTATTAGATCTGTGAGCAGTAAGTAGGTCCAGGTTGATAGGAACTGGCTAACAGAATGCTTGGAATAGCCACTTTGTTACAGAGCATTCCATGGTCTGAAAAGGACTCCAAAATCAAAATTTTCTCTTGTGAAGGGAAATATGAAATGAACATTTAATGATTGAGGTAGGCACTTTGCTTGAGCAAATTGAATTTGTTACAAATAGGCCAAGCTGTTATGATGCCCTACCTGCTTTTATTTGAAATACACTTATGTAGAACCAGCTTCCTCTCTAGCCAACTAATTAAATAAACAAGAATCATTTCAACAAAGGAACTAGAAAAACAGAGCACTAGCAACTAAGGGTCAGGAGGAAGGGCAAAGTTCATCACTGCATTTTGAAACTTTCTTGTAAGTAACACTTCACACACAAAATGTGGCAACAGGGTTCGCAAAGTAGGTGGGTTTGTTCAAAAAAGAATGTTAGGGTAAATGCACTAGCTGGAAAGTGCTAATGGGTCTGTTCAATCCCCAGAACTCACATAAAAGGACAGTGTCCTGCGTCTGTAATCCCATCATTCCTAGGGCAAGATGGGAGGTAGGACCAGAACCATGGAGAAGCTCATGGGCTACCTAGCTTATAAAACACAGTGCAAAAGCAAAAACAAGAGCCTCGGCATGTGGAAGGCTAAAGTGGACTTGTTCTTCACCTATGCACTGTGGCACATCACACCTACAGGCACCTCGAGCGAGGGAGGGGGAGAGGGAAGGGGGCGGGTACGTGGGAGGAGAGAAGAAGAGAGAGGAGAAGACAGAGAGAGTTAGATAAAAGAAACCTTTGCAACCAAGAACTTTGCAACTAAACCAACCAAAGAATGTGGATAGGTAAATCTAATGTAATCAGCCCAACTGATTGCTTGTGGTATTTTTGGGCCGTGTTTTGTGTTGTTGTTGTTGTTTTTTTTTTTAAATCAGGTTCAGTTGAGAGGATGTTAAGCAATGACACTGTTACTTTTTTCCTTCTTACTAGAGTAAATCGAAGTTCCCACGTCTTTTATCAGGACATGCTTGCTAGAAGTATGTGTTTATCCATGCACCTTTTTGCTTGGGAACCTAGTAAGACCATTTAAAGCGGAATGTAATGTAATAAAATTGTACAGGAAAACTAAGTGAGCAGCAGCAAAAACATTTCTGCCTCCTCTTTAGGGAAAGAAATAGCAAGCAAGGTTTAGGGGTTTTGTTTTCTAATAAACCGCCAGCAACATTGGTATTATCCTTAACAAATGTCAATTGTTGGAAACCAACAAGCTCTACGTCATCTCTTATAACCTTCATTTCAAGGGATTTTAATTAAAAGGTCGAGAGCACTAATATACAACATAACATGTATTAGCACATTGCGGTTAAACAAAGAACACTTAAAGATACATTTGTCAAGGCTGTAAAGACTTTTTCTACCTCAGGCACTCAAATGAACTTCTCTTAAGCTTTGGGGGTTTTTATGTGTTGTCTCCATGAAGTCTGCATTCTAAGTTTAATTGCACATGAACAAATTAATTATCTAGGGGTGTGTGTGTGTGTGTGTGTGTGTGTGTGTGTGTGTTTAAGATTGTGAAAAATATGACCGAGAAACAGAAAAAGGCGTCTGGGAAGGGGAAAGAAACCTTTACTGATTTCTCCCAGTGCACTTTTGGCCGTTCTCAAGAGACTTTATTATAAACAATCAGAGCTCTCAAGTCTTAAAGCTCTTCATCATGAGGGTTAATACAAATAGAGCACAGAGATGAATAATTAGTGTATTGAAGGTCTGAGCATGAACAGCATTTCATGAGGCAGTGGGCTCTAATCTTCAGGACAGCACATTTCCAAGGGCAAAGGCTCTTTATTATTTACAGAAAAGTCAAGGTCCTTTCATTTACATACACCCTCACACCAGTTCAACATAATACACTGAGCCAAATCTGTGACTTTGTCCTTCCTGCCAACAAACTTGAATGGACTATGCGGTTCTCAAGACTGTGCTTTGTAATTTTCCCCTATGAGAAAATTCATAGTTGCGCTGATCATCCACTGGCAGACCTGCAAAACTGTTGCAAAGGCTGTACGTATGCATTCTCTGCTCTACCCTCTTCCTATGCCTCATTCAAAATAAAAACAAAGATAAAAACAACAGAAGGTAAAAGATGTTCTACCAATATCAGTTCAAGTGTCAGTTTCATGTCTACCAATTGCTATTAACCCCATTCTACTCTATTTAACAGGAATACTATAAGATGTAGACAACACATAAGACTTCTGAAAACTCTTCTCAAATATATGTAAATGGCATTTTAGCAACATAAAATTAATGATTAAGCATTTTGGAAATCATCCCCAGTTTCTCCTATCAAGAGGAAAGTCAATGTATCCACCTCCATTAGAAACCACCTGTTTAGACAGGTTGGGGGGTGAGAAGGTCAAGATTTAAAAATATGCATGACAGTAGAAGATATTTTAAAAGTAAAATATTACTCCAGGAGGAACAAACCAAAGCAAAATGATGGGCTGATGTGATAGCCAACACAGATATAAACCTTTTTAATTACACAGCCATGAAATTAACTGAAATTAGATTGTAAAATTCACTATCCCAACCCACCACTGTTCTTTCTACACTAAACTTATGGTTCAACTGAAACGGCAAATACAGTTCATGTGCATTGTAAAGGATCCCAACTCTTTGGAGCATGTAATAGCCAATTCTCTTACTATCATTCAACTGGACTTCATGGCTAGCCTAAAATATACCCCAAAAAAGGTCTCCTCTCCACCCAAAAGATAGGTAAGGAAAGAAAATGCTTCCTGGCTTTATCTGTCTCAAATGAGTAATGAATCTGATTCAGGAAGCCTGGCGTGTTATGGGTTTATCCTCAGATCTGTAGATAACCCTTATAGTTGACCTCAAATATGGCTTAGCACTGGTACCTCTTTCAGGTTATTCAAACAAGAACTATCATTTATTAATATTACTATCCAAAGGTAAGATTTTCCTCAAAGTTCAGATACAGCTTTTCTTGTCTGTAAGGTCATGTTTCTTGAAATCAAGCAGCATTTTCCAGTGTGGAAGATATTAAAATTGCTAAGTATATTCTAATTGGATAAAACTAAAGTTAAAAAAATGAAAAAATTCTTTATGTGGTGTTGGAAAATGTGCAATAATTATCCATTCCTGTGAGTAGGCTAAATTCACACACACACACACACACACACACACACACACGCACGCACGCACGCACGCACGCACGCACGCACGCACACACACGCACGCACAGCTTCCTTTTCTATAAATAGATAAACCAAAGCAAAAACCACAATAGAAATGAATGGCTCCATTACTTCTGAAGTTTTCATAAATATTTCCTTAAAATATATCTTTAAACTTGCTTTGTTTTGGAAACTACTCTCTTTTGAAAGGACAGGAGAAGAATCTTTCACATTTTATGATCCCCTTTGGAGGCAAGAAAGCAACAGCCAAGTGAAGTCTATGAATGTGCCAATGAACTAACCTGGCTGCAAAGCAGGTCAGCCTGGGGAGCTTTTTAAACAAAGGGGGCTGGCCCCATCCCAGAGGCGCTGAATCAGAACTTCCAAAGGCAAGACCAAGGACTTTGCATTTTTACATAGCCTGAAAATATCTGCATTGGCTCATCTCATCCGCAGGTATCATCCCGGCTCTCTTTTGGGGATTCTGAAACCTCTAGCCCTCTTGCATTCCAGACTATTCTCATGGTCATTTCATGGATGCTTCAAATGCACCAAAAGAAAACCAGTGAACTCATCTATTTTCTTCTCCAAACTGTTTCCTGTTTCAGTTTTTAAGTCTGATTTCAAATTGCCTTTCTTAACTGTGTGTGTGTGTGTGTGTGTGTGTGTGTGTACCCTGTGTCAAGATGTCTTGCATTTCTATAAACTAGAGTGCCAAGTGCTCCCAATTTTCTATGTCTCAGTCTTCCTATAAAAATACTTTAAAACTGACTAAAACTTTTATAAAGTTTACCACACTGCATTTCTGACTTTTTCAGTTTGTCCATTTTACAAAAAACTAATAGGTATATTATATTCTCTCATAAATGTGTATATACAAATGTGTGTATATATATGTATATAAGTATATATATATAAGTATATGTGTATATACAAATGCACGCACACACACACACACACACACAAACACACACACACACACACACACACACACACACACACACACACACTGAAAGGGGAGGAGAACTATTAGATACTATACAGTGTCCATGAGACTTGGTCCTGACTAACTTATCAATGGAGTCACCATGAGACAAGTTCTTTCATCACTTTTGCAGAGAGAGTACTTATTGACCAGAGTATACTGAAGCAGGTATATCTGGGTCAAAACTGGCCCCGGAGTTGTGGTGAGCATAAAAGCAAAGATTTTAAGCTGTAGCCTTTAATTATGTTGATGTTTTATTTGGTATTGTAAATCAAAGGGAAATATAAAGAGGATAAAAAATTTAAAACACAGAAGGTTATGGGAGTGTCACAAACTGGGCTATTTATAGGGATTCAACTTGGCCTACTCCCTAAGCTTTATTACCTCCCATCTCCATCACAGGTAATGCAGAGAATAAAGGTGAGTGGCCTGTCCTAGAATTCCATGTCCCAAAATACCCTGGGAGGAATGAAGTGGTAAAAGAGAACAGAAGCAGTCTAGGGCTTGGGAACCATAGAATAGGAGCCAACTTGTAGGCAAAGAATTTGGCCACTAGTGACATCTGCCTCCTCTACCACACAATACACAATTTCTTGTATTCAATTAGAACATTAGAATCACGGCACAATTGGAAAAACCCCAAGTTTGGAAATCACCAGATCTGAACTGGAATTTAGCTTTGTTGATTAATGTATAGGACTTTCTGTGAGTTGCGTCTCTAATTTGACCCTCAGCTTCTCCTCTATACAGGATCCTGGGAGAAAGCAACACTACCTGATCCAAGATAGTGGTCCACAACTAGCTAATGCTAGAGCTTGGAGAGCTACACAAATGTGGAATGAAAAACTATCTGGATAAGAAAGCAAATTTCCTGAGTTAGCAGAGGCCATTGTTCTTGATGAGCCTTCATTATCTAAGGGGGATGACCTTCAGATTGGAATTCGGCTTTACAGTGAGGCACCTAGGTCAACCACTGGAAGCCATATTTAAAGAAAAGGAAAGGGACAGGTTTGCCTATTGGTAGTTAGTGCTGAAAATAGAAAAATAGCAACTAAATAGCAACTGAAATAAGCCCCATCATCTAGAACTTCACAGCACTGATGGCTGATACCAGGCTCAGCCCTGAAGCTGGTAGATCTAGCTGAAAAATGTAATCAATGAAAAAGGAGGCCAAGAATTTGAAAGAGAGCATGGTGGGTTAGTGGGTAGATTCGGAGGGAGAAAAAGGAAGGGGCAAATGATGTGATTATATTATAATCTCAAAAATAAAGACTCTAAAGAGCATAAAAATATCGGTGCAAAGAGGAATAATTTACGAAGAAACATGGTAAAAATGACTTATGCATTAAGACATAGTGATAATGAGCCAAAATAAAAAAAAATATGAGCAGAGGCCTTGTGTAATACAATCAGGTAGCCCTCGAAGTAAGACTGTGGGAAACAGACATGTGTCATAGCCTGGCATTTGTTGGTGGCTGTTATTTTCTGCAGTTCCTAAACAAAATGTGCAACCTGTGAAAGAAAAGCTAGAAAAAAACGATTAAAAATATCAGATGATGATGATGATGATGAAAGGGGGGGAATACTACTAACTCTTAGGGTTGTTTAGAGGAGTTAGCAAAAAGCCCCATGTTAGGTAAAAGCACACATAGCGGGAGTTATATGGTAGTTGTTGTTATCCATATCATCATTTCATCATCATCATCGTCGTCGTCGTCGTCGTCGTCGTCCAGCTTCCCAGGTAATCATGTTATATTTCAATTTTAAACTCTATTGCCCGAAAGTATTAGGTAGAATCATATCAAATGGGCATTTTCGTCCATTTCAAGCCAAACAGCAGGTATTTTATGTAGAGTAGCTTAATATTTTAAGAGGTATGTCCTCTTAAAAGAGTACACGGTACTTAAAAACCTAGTTATATGTAGCAACGCCACAATTTGGCCCACTTGAGTATATGGAGGGTAAAACAGGCTTCATGTGGTGCAAGACGGGATGTTCTAGCCTTAATGCACACAAATATAGCACTTATGGTGCTCTAAGCTGTAGGGAGTAAGAACAGTGTGGAGAGGTTTCTGCCGTGCTCTCATTTTTACTACACTGGCTCCACAGAGAAGTAGAACCATAAGGATTCTTCTCTGCTTTTGCAACTAGACAAAAATGGAGAGTCACTCTGCTTACTGGCTAAACTAATGCAGAGGGATACGATCACCAAAAGAATTGTAATTGTATCTCTCTGTCCATTACAAGTTTTGGGGTCCAAATTTACAGAAAAGATAGGGCTGAAATAGTGGAATGGTTACAAAGATCCTGCTCCTTTGAAGAGACAGGCACCAAGATCAACAAGAAAGTCATGTGTGACTCAAGAATGAGGAAACTCCTGGTCTGCATTTAGTACTCTCACCAATGCTCTCTTTCATATCTCATTTAGTGGTATTGATTTTTAAAATATGGAAATGAGTGATTTGCTGAAAATGTGTTAACTTATTTTGATGGAATTCTGGGGGCTGGTTTTTAGGAAAGCATACATGAGAGCAGGGTGGGGGAGGGTAATCTTATTGTGTGTTCCCAGTTTCAACAATCCAAGGGAAATAAAAAATGAATTATCATCTATCATTATCTGAATTACAGCATGGGACACAGGCATAAGAAATAAGTCCCTAGCAGATGTATTTAACCTATGTTCCAAAGGCCATATATGCTCAAAATCAGCTATGAATGTGACCCAAGGCAAAATCATAAAATTACTTAAAACTTTCAAAAAGTTGTGTTTTTTTCTGTGATTTTTTGGGTGACATAATAGTATGGTTCTCAAGAAGAACCTTATATAGAATATCATGTCTGAAAAGCGTTAAGTTTGGACACACCTAATACCTTACAGGGTAAATTTGTCACACTGGACCTCTGCAACTTAGTGCTCTTACAACCATCTCTGCAATGGTACAGACTAGTGAAAGGACAGAGACAATGAATAAGCATCAGTGACATATACTGACAATTTACTCTGTACCAAGACAATGTGCTTAAGTCTGGGAAAGACAGAATCAAGTGGGGAAGCTAATCTCCCATTTTTTTCCTACTGCCAAGAGTCTCAGAGTGTGGTCTCCTAGACTAGTACCATTGTTACCACCTAGAAGCTTGCTTGAAATGTGGCTTGCTGGCATCTATCCCAGACCTACTGAATTTGGAAATCTAAGAAAGTGTCCAAAAATGTGAGCTTTAACAAGTCCTCAAAGGGATTCTGAAGCAAGATCAAATTAAAGAATTCAAGTGCACTGTCATCTCCAGCTTGCTGCCTGGCCTTCTAGCATTTCTATTGGTTTGAATTTACATACCAGCAATTGGAAAGCAGCTCTGTTAAGAATCCCAGTCAAATACTGAAGACAAAGGCAGTGCCAGGACCTGGCCACAGAATCGCCATTCATTCATGAAAAGACCCTGACATTAGGGAGGAGACATATTTGCACAGCATATGCATTAAATGTAATGCAGGGCCCAAATGTTTGTTTCTGACAAGAAATGCAAAGAATCTAATGGAAGACGTTCCTGAAAGACAAGGAGAAATTTAAAATGCTCTGCCCTTCTTTCTTAGTCTCAAATGACAGTTTGATACTTGTAGAAGAAATTCATATGTGTTGGGGAAAGAAAATGGATGGGGGGAGATTGTCCAATCCCCAAATACGAATCAAAGCTTACAGTACTTCATAAATAGAAAAATGACTCAAAAGACTTTGGGATATACAGAAATTGAATAGAAGAACACTGAGGCCAATAGGGACATATATGTGGTCCTTTTTTGCTATAATATCAGAAAGGGAAATAAACGCAGAATCATTTATACTTGGAAGCAGTATAGTATAATGGAGACCATGACTTTGCCGCCAAACAAATATTTCAACTCTCCCTTTTACTACTTATTGGATAGGAGACGTATGAAAGATTGGTTAAGCATTATAGAACCAGAAAACAATCAAATATCTACCATAACTCGCACAGATTTGTAATACAAACACATACAGTTTCCATTGAATACCTAAACATACTCCCCAACCCCACACAATGCACGGCGCAGGATACAGAATTTCATATTCAATGAAGAAAATGCTTGTTGGTTTCAGCACTTCCAAATATAAATGCAGGTCTTGTATAGAGATGAAGAGATGTTTTAATTGAATTAGTTCAGGCCATTTTTTCCCTTGGCATTCTAAGGATAGGGATATAACTCAGTGGGAGATGGGTTACCAACATGCACAGAAACGCAGGATTCACTCACAGTAGCAGATAAAAGGTAAATTCAAACCTTATCATTAACATTATTATTTTTCTTATATATGACAAGTTAAACAGAAGGAGGAACAGGCAGAAGATTTTTATGAAAAAACAAAAACCTGCAAACATATAAGCTAGTCAAGGAAATTAATCAAAATAAGGAACAAGTAATAAAATATCAGCAATGCTAATATTGCTTTGAAAGAGGAGTATGAGGTCTACAGGGAGAAAAGACTTGGGAATAAAGGACTAACCCACAGCCATAGTTTCACAATTGTATATATCCTCATCAACAAACTTTCTAGAAAGTTCACTTATAATAGTTATCCAGTGTTTCTTTTTAATCTTTTGTCAAACCTCTAACTTGGATGGCAAGTAGCTGGTTTTCCTGAACATCTAGGAGTTGGTTTAGAGGAGAGATGAAATTTCAATGTAACTAATTCACTGGGTGGGAAATACTAACTGGAAAGAAGGGTATGAAGTGGGTAGTGATAAAAATCGACAGACATCCCCATCCCCAACCAATTGAGTTATGGTGCGGTGAAGCTTGCAAGGCTCACTTGAGATCATGAGGCAGTGCCTACTAAGGCAAAGCCTAGTGCTAACACTCCTGACTGCAGACCATTTTCCCACTCAGCGCCATTAGACAAATTAAAGCAAGAACTCCTATCACCTTAGGGAATCAATGGTGGTATCCAGCAATGCTATCTAGTCAATAAATGATTATTGAACTATACATAAAAGGGAAGTAAGATATTGATCTTAACGTTAAGGGCCTTGTATCAATCACATCCACATTTCCATTAGGATTTGATAATGTTCCTTTTCTATAGATCATTGTTTCCCCATGTATTCAAACTCATCAGCATGTTCTCTGTTATTCCTACTATGTAATGACGTGTTTCACAACTACTTGTGTTGTTGCAGCCAATTCTCTTCATATGGATCTGGTGCATGAGCACAGATGAATGAGAATGTGCAGGGTAACAGTAATGGGAGACAGCGAACATTATATTTAAAAAGTTATTCCAGGGTTGGGGATTTAGCTCAGTGGTAGAGCGCTTGCCTAGGAAGCGCAAGGCCCTGGGTTCGGTTCCCAGCTCCGAAAAAAAGAACCAAAAAAAAAAAAAGTTATTCCATTTTCTTTTGCCTTTATTCTTTTCCGTTTCAAAACATAAGGCAGGTAACAACTGAGAGTTTCACTCCTTCTCATCCACTACCCAGAGGTGAAAGCCAACACTCATTATCTCAGGAGATAACCTTACCTTGTTGGTTATCAGGTAAATCACTCAAGTACAGCTTGTCAGAAAAGTGCGTCTCAAAAAATCAATGCAAGATTCCCTTTCTTCCAATTAAAAAGAGAGAGAGAAAATTATGTTTGAATTTCAACGATCGGAATGTGCTATAGTGTCTGTTTGGCTTTACTATTTGTAAGTGTCATTCCTCCTAAAGGACAGAAAGACAGAGGAGAGGAAAATGATTTTGTGGTCTGTCTTCAACCAATATCACCATACACGATTAGTTGTAAAGCAGTGATAGGCAGGACAAAGAGGGTGGTGAATCTCATTACTGAAAGTTCCATATCCGGAAACTATTCATCAGGAGGTGGGGAAACTCAAAAAGGGAGGTGCCTTTGTGCTTCATGTCTTTCTATAATGCTTGGTGGTGAAGCACAATGTGTAGTCAGAAGATGGCTGGGCTGCAAGATGGAAGGCCTGGGTCAGCACCAGGGAGTGCTCAGCTTCAGCCGCTAGGGAGAGAGGAGATGGTCTTAACAGCCTGTTACAGCAGACATACGAGCATCTTTGTGGAGAGGGTATGATGAATGTAGAGAGCATCCTAAAGGCCCAGTTTATACCTTTTAGAGCAAGAATCTGCTCATTATTTTTAGCACTTCCTTCTCTCTCAAAATTGCCCTGGTTTGGACACTAAATTGTATTGTCAATCTCACAGTGAGTCATCAAAAAATGGGAGCTTTGTACTTTGCATGCATCTCTAGCTAATTAGATGTCTCTGGATGACACACTTTAAGTTACAGAGCTTCATTTCTGGAGGAAGAAAGGAAAAGAGGAAGCAAATAAGGGAAGGAAGGGGGAGAAAGCAGCACGATCAAAAGAAACAGGACTGAGAAAAGATGAACGAAGGTGAGATTCACAGTTCCTCTCAAGATATATGCAGACTGAAATACTCAGTTACTTTTCTGTTTAGCACAGCATAACTATACAGGAAACATCCCTAAGCAATTTATCTCCTATGATAGGATTTGCATATGTAGAAATGGTTATTCTGCTTAATAGGAACTCACCTCAGTTTAAGCATCAAACGTACTTTACATATAGTGTACGTATCACCTAAGTTAAACTAAGAGAAGTTCACATTGGAAAAACTAGTCATTTAAAAGTCATATAATCAACACAGCCACTCACGCAGGCCAAAATCTGCTCTTCGGTATCCACAATCTATTCTGGTGGACTAATCACACAATTTGGGTAATGAGTTTAAACTTGTCTGGAGTATTTTGGGGAGTTCAGGTGATTGCTTTTATTTTGAAGCACTTCAAAAACTTCTTAGACAAGTATAGAGGTTTCCTTATAATAGGTAACCCTTACAGAAGTTTGTTATTTAACCATAAGTAAGAAAAGGAGATTTTGCTAAAATAACGATGAAGATTCCAACATTCCTCTTCTAGACTATAAGAGCCTTACAAGATAGTGTAATGATCCCAAACCATATTTAAATAAATGACATAGTCCAAGATCTGAAGAAACATTCATATTACTTAGATAAAATCTTGCTATAAATTTACTGAATTCTACATACAGCATTTCCATTTTTTCAAGCCAAAAAAAAAAAAAGAAATGAACATAACAGATCAAAATGTTTAGATACTCTGATGACAGATACATGTTTTCTCAAAATCATTTACCATTCTAGCTAGGACTGACATTGTTCACTCCAAAGCCATCTGGGGAAAAATATGCTGTTAATGTTTAAATTCAAATGAGTTTGGAGCTCACAGTAGTTGACTCGGGTTATGTATACAGATGTTCGTGGAAATCACAATTTGCATAAGCTTTATGGAATACATGGGAAATGGGCACAGGGAAAAGGTTGCAGGACAAGTAAGGAGATGAAGAGACCTCAGTTCAGAACTCCCTGGCTTAACATTGCATTGATCTTGCTATCTGAGCTTAGCCCCAGGTTTCTTCAGCGGATCATCTTGCTTTCTTTTCATACAGGCCTTATATAGCCCTGGCTGGAAATGAGCTTACTTATATACCTGAGGGTGACCTTGAATTCTTGATCCACCTGCCTAGACCTTTTGAGTTCTGGGATTATAGCTATGTGGCCCAATGCCTGACTTTATGAGCTCTTTGGGACAGAATCCAGGGCTTCATGGACACTAGGCAAGCGCTCTAACAACTGACCTCCATGCGCAGCCCAATAGACCATGCCTCTTGCAGCTGGACTCCTGCCCTTGGCTGTGTGCCCACTTGGCAATGCAGTCTCCAGCCTCTAAACGCTGTTCCCATTGGCTACATAACTAAATCTACTGCCTTTGAATAGGTGAGACTCAGTGGTCTTAAAATCATCATATATGAAATTCTCAAAAAATTATTTTTTAACAAGCTTTCTGTGGGAAACCAACAAAATCAACACAGAGCAACCTGGCTCCTCATGAGCTTCAGTGTCTGGACTGACAACTGTGGAAGCAATCTTTCCCACGGCCCAATCCTCTAGGACTGTAGAAATGTACCTCCCTCTTCAAGTTACTGTTTGATCATCAAAGACGTCTGGTTGAAGATATCGCCGCCACCATGAGCCTATTCTGAGGATTAGTAAAGGAAATCTCATGAGAATGGATCTAAGTTCACATTTTACCAGAAAATTCACTAAATTCAACCTAAAAGGCAGGATTTTTTTTTTTTTTTTGGTGAAACTTGTCCCATGACCCAAACCTCCTTAAGTGTAAGACTTTCCCATTCTGGGTACAAGCAATGCCTCCTCATTTTGACCTCTTATATCAAATGTATTTAAAAAAAGTGCTATGAACGCTTTCTGATCTGGTAGCTGCTTAGCAATGCCTCTGTTAGGGCAAAGAATGTTCAAGAAACAAGCTCTGTCCTAGTTCCTTGGCTAAAACAAATATCTGCCTCTTTTAAAATTGATCACCATTACGATAACACTGGGTATGGCAAGGATCAATAGACCTAATTACCCTGTCCCATATACACTGAGAACAAATCTCTGGGGAGCATATTACTGGTGGGAAAACTGTATGCGACATCAAATATTAATGATACACTCAGGTTTCTGAAAGAATAGGAAAAGCCAGAAAATTAAAAAAAGGAATCTTTGATTCTCTGGCTAGAATATAAAAGAAGCTTGCCTATAAATGTCAATATCTCATCAATAATTCTGATGCAGAATTAGAAGTATGATAAAGAACCCTCCAGTATTATAGAAGAATAGCATGTGATGTTCTCAGCAAGTCTGGGTTAGGAATGAGAGTCTAAGCCTCTGATTAAGATTTTGTTTTGTTATTTTAAACACTACTTTACTAAAAATCTCCTACTAGTGCTAATTGCAGTATAATGTCCACCCTAACTGGGTACTTGGTGGCAGTGGTGATTGACCTGCATCAAGTGGCTGTTCCACAGTGCAAAAGCTTCTCAGAGCTTGATGGTTTGTGGTCCATGAAAGTGGCTCCTGAGCTCCATGTGACTGAGTTGTTAAAATATCAGCTATGTAAAGGAGCCTAATATAACCTCATGGAAAGGGACGGAAAAAGAAACATCTGTAGAACGGTATTGTGTGGGCAGTTGGGCCAAATAGTGAAGGACAAAGCATGGAGAACAGACAGCTATATTTTAGGGGACATGTTCAGATGTAGAGGTCACTGGAGAAATATGTCAGTTGGCGTGGTTGAGTTACCTCATGCTAAGCGAAACCGGATCAAATTTTTGGCTGGGTACCCAGGACACTCCAGGATACCTCCTCTATAATGTGATCTCCAACTCTCATCCTCCTTGAGCAAAGGGAGTATTTGTTTATGCGCTCTTCCCTTTTCTCTGAAGCGTGCATACTTTGCAGGACTCCTTGTCAGAAACAGTTCCCCGCCCTGCAATGAAATCTGCTGATGTGCTTTCCTAAAACTCAGCCTTGTCTGCTCACTAGGAGAGACAAATAGTTTCGATTAAGCACAACACATAAGCCTTGTTTGAGATCCTATGTACTGTCAAAACCCAAGCAAGCCAGGGCAAAGACAGATAGCAAAGTTGAGTGTAGTTACTTTCATCAGAGTTTTCAAGTCTTAAGAGGTCAGCACTGGAAAAAGATCTGAGAGTTCATCAAGCCTGACTTGCCTGTTTAACAACATATTTCTAAGAATGAGCTATACAAGGTACTGAGAAGAAGGGAATGATGTTTCCCAAGTCTCTCAGCTTGACAAGCGATATCAGGTCTCCACAGAAAGTGTGTTATAACAGCAGCAGGTTTTTAATAACACATTTTTTGATCTAATGTTTTACACTTCCATAAACCAGTCAAATAAACAAACAATTATATGGATACCACAAACTCTTATGGATAAAAGAATATTATTTGTTTTACCATGGTGCTTTGATTGAATAGAAAACTATAACACAATATGCCAAGAACAATACATAGGCAACTTCACATTTTGCACATTTCATAAATAATGTATAGAACATAGAGGATAAGGCGCTAATTGAGTATTAGCGACAATGAGTAAAAAACAAACAAACCAACAAACAAACCTAGGGAATTGTAAGATGAATTGTGACTATAACCACTAAGGAAATATAGGCATGGGGGCTTGAGAGAATGCAGAAGAACTAGCCGAGAAGCGATCATGTAAGGAAAAAATGCACACAAGGGACTAAAGCATGCCCTGAGATGGCATCTCAGAGATAAGGACTCAAGACATTTTTCTCTGGCGAGGAGCAGAGTAAAACTAAAAACAGTAGAGTCCAGTATTGGGAAAGCCAGAAAGTTCAGGAAGATTTTATGTTCTGTAAGGTATGTATTAGGAAGCCATTTCCTGTTTCCTGAGAATCAAATGATGGCTTTGGCCTGAAAGCTTACAATAATACTAGCACTGTGCTAAGTAAGGTCCTTATATGTGCTCTCTCACTCCATTTTCCTCAAGAAGTCTCTGAGGTAGAACTCTGTCTGCCCAAATGAGGAAAACAGTGATCAGAGACACCAATCAGCCTCATTAGTGTGACACACATACCAAAAAGGACATCCAAGTTATAACCCAGGTATGGGTTATTCCGTTGCCTACAGATACTATGTTTTTAAATACACCGCTGCATTTGCTGAAGGCAATCTTTCAAACTTAACTTTGGCAGTATTACAAAACAAACATGACTGGAAATCAACCAAGAGCAATCCCAAAAATCAAACACCAGGAGAAGAGGTCCTAAGAGAAGGACATAGGACTACAGGAAGGAGAGATCTTAGAGCCAATACTGACATTGCTAGAGGTAGGACAGACAGGAATGGATAGCATGGAGAAGAATAAAAGGCTGTAATGGGTGTTGAAAAGATCCAGCAATTTACACAGAGATGATAGGAAGGAAGGAGGAAAGTTAAGGGATCTTGTTGTTTTAATGTTGCTATCAAGAAGTTAGTGGAAAATGCCCAAGCTTGGAGATATAGTCCACTGTGCTTTGGCTATGCATCCTTACAAAAACTCAGGAACCTAATGTTTAGAAAATAAACACGCGTGAATATATGATACTTTGCCTCACACTGTAGAGAGTCACTGGCTCTTTAACACCATCCCATTGAATCTCTGATACCGAGTCACCAATAAATAATGGAGAGAATTGTCATCTTAGGAAGCATCGCACGGCGTCTGCTTGGTTTCCAGACTCATACAGTTTCCCTTTCTTATTTCTAAGTTCACATTTCTTTTACTTCTTTCTTTGGAGACAAGGCCATGCTAGACAACCCCAGGCTAGCCCTGAATGTGCAGTCCTTCTGCCTCAACCACTCAGTAGCTGTGAACACAGGCACTCACAACCACACATCACTTTTTCATTTCTTCTTATGACTCTGTTGTCACTTTACAGCAAAACTGGATGTCAGACAAGAATCTGGACTATTCTTGACTTTATCCACTCCCTGGAGACTCAGTTGATTAAATTGTATAGAGATTTTTATGAGGCTCAAATGAAACAATGTAGTTTTTTATCTTTCTACAATGTATCTTTTCATAGATATAATTGCCTGTAGAAGACAGTGATCAAGATGATTATTAAATTGAAGTAATAAATAAGTAAATTCTATGTTTTTAAATTTCAGGCTGTTCTGAGTGATGTGATAAAAATGTGCACCATCCATTTCTGTCCCACCCAGGACATGAATATGCCAGTGTACCCACATTGTATTATGCTACCTGCCAGTTACTTACTTAGTGACGTCATCATTTACCAGGACCAACTGGTGCTGGTGCTCCACTAACACTTATTTTACTTTAAAATGGCCTTAAAGCCTGAGAGTAATGATGCTGACAATTTGGATTTACTAAAGAGAAGCTATAAAGGGCTTATTATATGTGAAAAAGTGAAAGTTCTCTAATATGGAAGGAGGAAAAATAAGCTCCTGAACTGGTAACTATGTGTAGCAAGACAAGATGTTTTTGAGATCAATCATATGCATATACCTTTCATTATATTTGTATATTTGTTGCTGTTAATTGTCACCATGTCTAATTAACATATTAAATTTTATTATATGTATATATGCATTAGCTACTTTTCTTTTCTCTGCTATAACAAGTTACGGAAGAGGACTTTTGACTCAAGAATTGGGAAGAGAAACATTTCAAGGCAGGTATAGCAAGACTGGAAAGCCACATTGCAGCCATGGTCAGAAACCAAAGCGAGGCTCTGGGTCTCTCTTAGCTCACCTCCCCCTTTTATTCATTCACTTTGGGATCCTGGCTCACTGGATGGTATCATCCACACATATTCCAACAAGTTCATAATGGAGCTTTCAAGTGGAAATCTCTGACTCTTGGCATTTCTCAGACGCTAATTCTCTGCTAATCAGGTCCCATGCATTTTGAACAACTACTGAGGCAAGAAGAAGTTCATGCAAGGGGGCTTTAAATGAAACAGCATTCTCTTATCAGTTCCCAGCCTGGTCTCTCCCTTGGGACTTAAAATGCTTCTCAACATACAAATAAGTGTCATGCTCTTGTATTTGCAAAGGAACAAATGAGGTCTCTTGAAAAACTGGCAGGATTTCTTCACGTTCCCAGGAGCACAGTCCTTTCAGTTTTCCAAAACACGTCTGGCTACTTTTAGAGATGGATTAAGGGAAAATAAAGCTATCCTGATTGACTTGAAGAATGCAGGGTCAGAACCATCAGCTCTGCTTCCGAGTCATGTATTAGATGTCAGCAGGATGCCTAGGCAAGGATATGTTTACTTTCCCCCAGAAACTGAGTATTGTCAGTAAAAAGTGTGCATGTGGAAGAGGAAGGAGGTGGAGTGTATTTGAAACAATTCTGTAAATAAACAACTCAGTGTGTAGGATGCATAATTCTGAAAATTTGCATCTGTAAATTTGCATTTCAGATTTCACGAAAATTATAATGCAAGATAGGTGTCTTTTCACTGCTGCTTCCTCTCCTCCTGTGATCCCAGTCCCAGCCATGATTCACTAAATATTTTCCCCATTGGAAATTATAAAATGATATCCTAGCTCATTCTTTCATTTTCTATTGAGCTTCATTGGGTTTTCAGACATTTACACTGTCAGCTCTCCTTCCCTTACTGTAAAATCTTTTTTATTGACAATTCAATCATGTCAAGTTTGGAACAGGAGAGGCACTGATTTGATCAGCTATCATTGGATTTACAATATATAAATGACAGCACCATATCTGGCCCTCGTCTAAAGCAGCTGCATTTTATCGATTTATATTCCACTAGCAAGGAAGAAAAATTGCAGCACAATGTAGTGGTATGGTCCAAGATCAATACCAATTTTTTTCTTAATGACACAAAGGCCATGATAAGGACAGCATAAGTCAAAGCCAGACAGATCAAATTTGCCCGATATCCCTTTCAATTACGGAAGAACATGCACAGGGATGTATAACATTAAAGCAAAGGAGAATATTATTCCAAGTGGTTTAAAATTACAACCTCCAACAAGACTGCATAACATCCTCCCTGAGATGTGGAGTTGTAATGAGCTGAGAATGGAGGTCCACCCACTCCAGTGCCTCAGTCGCAAGTCAGCTGGCTGGTCCCAGCATTAGTTTAACTATAAGAGAGAGCACCAACTGGGTTGTAAGTAAGACAATGTATATTTAAATTACTACCCCAGCAACAAATGTCCTGGTTTCCTTAAGTACTGACCTTATAAAAAGTTTAAAAAGCTGAAGTATACCTACTGTTTCAATAATAAAGTGTGAATTACAGAAAAGCACAGATGAATTAACTTGAACTTCCGGACAAATGCAATAGTGGAAGAGTACCTGCAGTCTGGGAAGTTGTAAAGTTATAGGTGTTTCCCTATTGCAATGACAATAGTCCCAATCTTCAGAGAAAGCTGGGAAGCTTCCCTATTTCAGAAGAAAACAAGAAAGAGTGAGGCATGGGTCAGAACAGGGCTTTTCTGGTGTATCTCTGTCTTGTCTCTGTCTCCCTCTCCCTCTCCCCGGAGTGTGTCTGTATGTCTGTCTGTCCTGCAACCATAGCTTAGAGAGTCGGGATGTCTCTTTAAAAAACTTTCCTAGGCTGCTAGCATATCTGATAGTCTCTTCCACTGGTATCATCCTCAGCATAACCCAAACATGTCAGGCACTTTAAAATGACAGCAGTGTTATTTCACCTTGGAGTACAATCTCAATACAGATTAGGTCAATTATAGATAAACTGAGGTGTTCAGGAGGAGCACAGTGAAATCTTGGCAGGGCTTTTGTTGAGATAAGTTGTGAACGGAATTCAAATAGCTCATCAGTGGCATAATAGATAGCAGTGAAGTTCCTTCCAACCCTGAACATCTGTATTTCCAAGTAGAAACTGATCAAATGTTCTATTTGAAAAGAAAAAAAAAAGACAGAACAGAAAGATCTTTGGCGTCAAGCCAACTTGAGTTCTAGACTGTACTCTGCCACATACTAGCAATGTGACTGATTTAGATCAAGGTATTACTGTGTAACTTGCAGGCACAGGGATGCCTACGCCAATATCAGGGATCTTACTTGCTTCTCATAACAATATTAGGGCAGGATTCTGTTTTCAAGATTTTATAAGTTTGCTCATTGTCAACTTCAAACCATAATCTATATCGTTTCACCTTAGCTTTATTAACACCATTGTGACTCTAACCCTGGCCCTGAAACACTTTTTAAAAGACCTTTATTTTGTTGTTGAGATTATCAGTCAGCTTTATGTCACTGTAAGGATGTTTCTCTCATCTCCACTTCTGAACAGTATGACCCCTTGCCAACATTATCTCTGTGTGTATTTTTAGCAGAAACTATGCGTATTCAGACTATAGCATATAAATCTGGATAGGGCAATAAACATACCCACAAAAGAAGTGTAGAATCCCATCAGTCATGCAAGCAACCAATGACAACTGAGAAGCCTAGTCAGCAAATGCTTAGAAATAAAAAAAATGGATTATATTGAAACTCATTATTTTGTATAAGTAATATACGCGAATAAAATTTTAAGAAATTAAAAGAGGACAGAAGTCAAGTATAGAAACATTATTTGTTCAAGTTATTTTTGCTTTCAATGTAACCATGACGTTCAGCATTTAACTGAAGAAAAGTGTCATAACCCCAAAAACAAAATAAGTTGTACCAAGACGGCTGAAGGCAGCATCAGACATACAACTTAGTCAATCCCGCTTTCATTTTCTAGTAGTACTGCTAATGCATTCTTCTTTTGTAAATTAGTGCAACATTTGGCAATCACCACATCAGAAGGTGCAGTTTAATTATGGGTAACGGAAACAACTCAATGACACGTGAACGGATTTGAAAATGCCCACTCAGACTTTGAGGGGCCTTAAAACTTGGCTTGCAAATCGGTTGTAAGACTGGAGAAGTTTGCAAGACCATGTAAGTGCATCAGGATTCCGTAGTTAGGCTATCAGATGTCAAATAAGAGAAGGGGGACATATACAATACATATACAAAGCAGTGTACAAAGAGCAGAAGTCAAAGCAAGAAACAGGAGTAATGCGGGTGACCTTAGCTGAGATGCCTAACAGTGGGGACATGGAGCCTGAAGAAGCCATCTCTTATAGCCAAGAAGAATCCTCAGTGGAGGTAAGGACATCAACCCACCCACAAAACTTTCCATCCCAAATTTGTCCTGTCTAAAGGAAATGCTGGAA
The DNA here is from genome assembly GCF_021556685.1 of Rattus norvegicus. Lineage (NCBI taxonomy): Eukaryota > Metazoa > Chordata > Mammalia > Rodentia > Muridae > Rattus > Rattus norvegicus. The sequence continues at coordinate 140,875,778 of NC_141554.1, forward strand.
AAAAGATGGAGCAGAGACCGAAGGAATGGCTAAACAATAACTGGTCTAACTTGAGACCCATCCCATGGGCAAGCCCCAATCCCTGATGCTATTAATGATACTCTGTTATACTTGCAGACAGGAGCCTAGCATAACTGTCCTCTGGGAGGCTCCACCCAGCAGCTGCCTAAAACAGATGCAGATACCCACAGCCAAACATTGGACAGTGGTTGGGGACCCTTAAAGAAGAGTTAGGGGAAAGATTGAATGCCCTGAAGGGAATAGAAACCCCACAGGAAAACCAGGAGTGTCAACAAACCTGGACCCATGGGAGCTCTCAGAGTCTGAACCACCAACCAAAGAGCATAGATCAAGACCTGGATCTAGGCCTTCCTGCACATATGTAGCTTGGGGCTACCTTGTCCGACTTCAGTGGGAGAGGAGGTGCCTATTCTTATGGAGACTTGATATACCAGAGTGGGGATCAAAGGGGAGGGTAAATGGGGGAAGAACTCTGTGAGGGGTGTACTGGGAAGGGAGGCAGCATTTGGGATGCAAATAAATAAATAAATGAATAAATTTCAAAAGTAATCGGAGTTGTGTTTTGGGGTATAACAAATGCAAATCCATACAAAAATATTCATTGGGGGACCTTGGTTGATTCTTCTACTCCCATATATGCTTTCGCTCCCAGAAATAATATACTATCACTTCTCAGTGATCAGCAAAGAAGGCAATGATTTATGTTTGACATATGCTCTTGAAACTACAGGGAAGTCTGAAAACTGTGGAGTGAAAATGATACCGAAGCAAGGAGTTGGTGAGTGGGAGACAGCTCAGGAATGTGATTAGATTCTCTAGAACTAGTCCCAAGCTGACTGTATCCAAAGGCGGGACTGAGAAAATGCATGCTGCAGGCATAGTTCAATGGCCAGTTTATAATAGGAACTCAATACATTTCTTTTTCATTACTATTACATTTTATGTGCAGGGATGTGTTTGCCTACATGTAATCTCAGCCCATATGTTCCTGGTGGGGAGTGGGGCTAGAAGAGGGTATCAGATCTCATAGGACTACAGTTACAGATATTTACAAGCTACCATGTAGGTGCTAGGAATGCACCCCAGGACCTCTGAAAAAGCAGGCTATGCCCTTAACCTCTGAGCCATCTTTCCAGCCTCCATAATACAGTCCTTAGACTATCACAAGAAGTGCCGAGCTTAAGCATTAAAGAATATCAGCTTTCGATTATATATAAAATGATGTCTACAGAGTTATATTTATATGTCAACATTTTGAACATAATTTTTCCTACACACATAATAATTGAAAAAAAGACAGTTAATGGTTAAAAGAAACTTCTAACCAGATGATTTTGGAAATATAAATGAACCATAATTGGATTACAAAGGTCACCAACTAGCTACATGTGAATTGCATTAACAAGCTTTTAAACTCCATTGGAATGAACAAATAATTTTGGTTAATATTACAGCCAATTATTAACAGTTCAAATTTCTATATACTTCTGGCACATCCTTAACTGGACTTAATGTAACTGCCCTTACGTAAAGGGCAACAGTGTCACAATATTTACAAAGTCAATTTATAATTGTCACTTGGGAAGATTAGCACCTTGAAACTTCAGTCCAAATTGCTGTGGAAAGGATAAGTGTGTTATCTCTGTCTCTTTAAACATTAATTGCCAGTTGTCACTAATTAGATACAGGACAGAGGTGTCTTGAGTCTAAATAGTAAGAAGACCTGGATTGACCGCTTATTGAACAGCACCATCTCTGAACCTCAAGTCACTCATGTATGCAATAAAAGTATCATCACTTACCTACTCCGGTATGGAGCTGAAAAACTGTGACAGACAAATGTAAACAGATGACCAAGATATTTCTTGCTAGTTGTGATGAAATATTTCAAGAAAAAGTATTGCCACTGACACCAGAGGTTTTTTGGTTTTTTGTTTTTGTTTTTGTTTGTTTAACAGGAATGTACTCACTAAAGACCAATAAAAAATTTGACACAGGAAGAACCTTATTTTTATTTTGTGAGCAAGAATGTTTTGCTTGCATGTACATATATAGAATACTCGCATGCCTGATGCATGAAGAAGCCAGAAGAGGGCACTGGAGCCCCTGGAAACAGAGTTCCAAAGGTTTCTGACCCACCACATGGATGCTGGGAACAGGTAATGGATCCTCTTAAAAAGTATCAAATGCCTTCAACCTCTGAGCAATCTCTCTAGCCTCTGAATCAATATTATAGTGATGCTACAATTGTCACCACGTTCACAATCCATTGTTTGGAACAGTTTGCTCAGGAAGACCCACTATGCTCTCAGAGTCTCAGCTTATTTTGGCATGATTTAGGGATCATCTTTGAATTCACGTCCCTTGACTCTGTAAGACTCTGCATTTCTACCTTTGGAAAGGGCATGCATGTGCCTAACATTTATACATTCTAATTATTAGAGATTATAAGTGAAAATGCCTATAAATAACACAATATTTAGGATATGATCCCAACTGACTTAGTTGCATAAACAAGTAAAAGAAGGGATCTAAACTCTTAGGGAAGAACAGAATCTACACTTCCTGACACTCAGAGGGACCCTGAGATGGAGAAAGCAGATTCAGCCCTTTTTAAACATAGCTACTACAATTCTCTGACAAACAAGAGCAAACAATCATAAAAAGAACAGAAATATAGGCTGTCTAAACAAAGAAACTAAAGCTATGAATAAGGACAAAATAGACACTGATTGACAGTGTCGTCATAAGGAAACTTGCACAGTCTCACTAGATTGGTTCCCTAGCACATGAAGAAGGAAGAATAATTCAGAAAAATAAAGAGAAATCAATGGATATTCTCTGATCTCAATAACAGATTCAGAAAAAAAATTTAAAAAAGGATTTAAAAAGAGATATAAAAAAGAGAGACAGAGAGAAAAGAGCAAGAGCCAAGTCTTAGCTACGATACGAAAAACAAAGGTGTGGAATTTGTATCATTAGAGTTCCAGAAATAAAAGAAGAGATGTCATATAGAAAAACATGTTTGAAGATGTGGAGGCTAAAAAAAATCCCCAAATTTGGCAAAATCTTTAAATGTATATAGTTAGCAAGCCTTACGAACTTCAGGTTGGATAAACCCAAGAAACTCAAATGGGGCTGGAAGGAAATGAGGAAGGGGACATTAAAGAAGGAGAGGAAGGAAAGAAAAAATTTTAAAAAGATATGTAAGAGAATTGAGAGTCAAGCCATGTCAACAATCTGCTTCTTTCTTTGCTTCAAATTTGTTTGACACACACACACACACACACACACACTCACACACGCACACACACATGAATAAAGCTTCTTATAACGGGGGGAAAACAAGAAACCCAAGTTCGGATACAATTTATAAGAAAATAGCTGAAAATGAAATGAGAGGAGGAAAGTGTCTGTGAAAGTGGCTAGACAAAATGATATACTACCTACAGAAGAGTAGCAATGAACTGCAGAGCTCTCATAAGAAATAATGAGTGTTATGCTATCCAGTTCCTAGTGGTCAGCCTTAAACTCATATACATATGAGCAACATGCATGAAATCCTTAAAAGATAAAAATATTAAATTAAAAATTCTCATTTTTAAAATGCTGAAGCAAAATTCTCACTTTAGCACTATATAAACGGTAAGATCTCGAAAGGAACATGAAGTAAAACTCTCAAATACCCAATGACTGACAACGAAGATGCTTCGTAATCACTAACTGCTCTAAAGGGGCTACATAAAAAAAAATTAGAAGAAAAAATATGAAGACTATTAATTACTTTAGTTTTATTAAACATCCAGCAAGAGGGTTCTGAGGCAATAAGTCCCTGATATCTTGACTTCAGTTCTCATGAACTCTCATGGATGAAGAAAAGACCGAAGTCCTTCACATTATACTCTGACCTCCATATGTACACTGCGGCATGTGGCACTTGGGTACATGCACACAAATACACAATAAAAACACGTAACATAAAAAATTTAAGAAGGATTAGAAAGGATTAAAAGTCTAAAGAAGTCTTCATCAAAACCCATAATGACAAATGAAAAGATAGATATAAAACTATAAGTAACAGTCCTAAATATAGCGTTGGAAAGAGTAGAACAGAACCATGGCATTAGTAAAAAGGGCAAAGGGCTTCTCAAAAACGCCATAGTAGCAGAAAAAAATCTAGTAAAGTGATGAGAAGATAAAGGCAAAAAGCAATAGAAAGTAGATTTATTCAAGAATAAGTGGCTAAAGTTTGACAGGTTCAGTGACATGTGTGGATTTTTAACATATTCTAGAGTGAGCTCTTGTCTTCTCTTCTTCTAAAGCTCTGGAGTAACCCTAAAATTAAGAGCCCACATATCTTATGTTGCCTCATTGCTACCTAAAGGAGAGCAAAACAAAGGGCAGTTTGACAAAGCCCCATTTCTGAAGAGCTACTGTAGCGCATTTGATCTACTTCTGGATTCCCTGGAAGACCCAACATACATGGCTGTTCATATTTAGCTTGCTTTTGCAGTGTACTCTCTATGAAGCATACCTTCCTTGTGGGGAACTTGCCAAGGAACATTGTTCTTTGAAGTGGTTACATAGAACTGGGGCAAAGAATAGACGCCACAAAAATCCCGAGACATCAGGAGCAGGGGGATGACTACAAGTGATTTAAAAACCTTGACTGTATTTTTGGAAGGGCTCTCATGTGCTCAGGGAAGAGCTTAGAGGTTAACTTCTGGAATGTGAACGTGATGACTAAGGTACACATGTCAACTTCTGGGGTAGGAGCATGTCTGCGCATAAAGCCTGGCAAGGCGTCAGAGTTTCAGTCACTTATGAAAATCTCTTTCTAGTCAGTAAGTACTAACCAGAGACTTCAGTGGTCACAGGCAAACATACAAAATAGTTCAGAAAACTCACCAAAAAATACATTTTTAAAAAAGCAGCAACAACAAAAGTAGAGGAAGAGAACTGAGTTTTCAGAGTAGCTCCCTCGTATTATTTAAGTGTCCAGTTTTTGGAGGGTGGAAATCTTCATGGTAAAAACCATCGAGATCCACAGGCTGAGAAGCACTGCATTAGAGGAATCCAAGGTAAAATCTGTGTGAGGTATCCATTTGTCTATGACAGGGTCTCACTTTGTAGTTCTCAATTTTTTGCATCAGCCTCGCAAATTCTGGATTTTCAAGTGGATGCTAGGATGACTACATGAAATAGTTCTTAACTGCTAGTTGCTAGAGAGGTCCTTAAAATTTGGCAAGACAAATCGCTACATCCAATTAGTAACGAGCCAGAGAAAATGAAATATCTGGTCTTGTTTACACCTTGATTTTCCATATTCTATTCTATACGGCTAAGTGGCTGGCTTTTCTCCATTCATTTGTTTGGTCATTGCCACCTAAATCCTTATACTTGCTACATAAACAGAAGCAAGAGTAAAATGTTAGCATTTACAAAGTTGCTAAAGGAAATTTGACTTAAACATGATAGTTAGAGGAGTTTTAAAAATTTGTTTCCTATTATTAAAATTAATTTATAAAAGAATGCAGGACAATGACACTCCAAATATTATTAATTTATGGGGCTTTGATTTGAGTTTGTTCCGACCATGTCACCTTAGCCTGCACCCAGAATAGATAATGATAACTTACATACCCCAATATGGTGCAAAAAGGAATAATACAAAATATCTTCTTGGGGAAAAAAACTAGATGTTACAGAGAATCATGCTTAATTATTGTTTTTGAAGTAAAATTGACCATAAAAATAATTAGGTGGTACTGTCTACATCTAGGGCGCTCTTCAAGGTCTAAATTCATTTTTGGAGGGGAAATAGAGCCAGATATATTTTCTTTGGAAGGGAAATGGATCTTGTGGATTTTTGTTTATTTAGGATATATTTAAATTATGTCTTTTGATGTGTTCAAAGTAGTAATAGGTGGTGAACAATAATGATTAGAGGTTAAAAGATGTATAAGGGTAAAAATATATATATATGTATATATATATATATATATATATATATATATATATATATATATATAATGTGCTGCATTAAACAATCCTGGACACGTTCAATGACGAGCACCATCCCAGGTTAACATACCACAGCCAGATGTATGCTGTAAGGTCCATCATTTGAAAACTAAACTACCTCTTTCCATTTCAAATACAGGATTTTGGCAGTGATTTGAAAGCACGAGTGTAGAAGTACATTAGTGACTAGGCAAAAGGCAAGAGGATCTGATTAACAGTATTACACACTGGCAATTCTTTCAACAAATACATATTGAGAACTTACCAAGTGCCAGACACTACACTACAAAAGATGTATATATGGCTAGCACTCGGCCATGAGGGCCCACAATGGAGAAATTCCAGTGGCCTTGTCTGCCTGGAGTTCACAATGTTTGTAAGAAAGGATGGGGAGTTATCTAAACAGAAGTCAAAGGAGAATGATTGATCGAGTACTGAAGGACATTGTATCCCATGGCAATGCGTTTTACATGTGTAAACATGGACAATCCATGTTTTGAGTAGAAAAAAATCTAAATACAAAATAAGAGTAGGCCTATTAACATTGCTCCCATCAAAGCTGTATGCTCGCTTTATGTGTTGTCTACCTAGGTCTTTGCGTCATGATAAGCAGACGATCACATTAAGTGGATGGAGACATGTCTATATCTATAGATACTTACATAAACATAATGCATAGACAGATGAGCAATAGGACAGATAAACATTTATCATGCAATCATAATACACCTATATACATGCACGCCCGATTACGATTTATCGTGGATATTTACTCATGCAATTAAACTTTGAACATCTTTTCAGCAAATGCATAGGATTCTTTCTCTTATTGCTGATTTATAATTTAATTAGTCCATATTAATGCTGTTTGCTAGTACAAAACTAGGAGTTAATATATGTATGTATATGAAAATATATTATATATATGATATATAATTATATGTTATGTAATTAACATAATAATATACTAATATATATGTACACACAAAACTGGTAGTAGTTAATTTTTGACATGCAATTGTATTTCTTTCCTATAACATCTGTTATCCAGAGAAATGGTAAATGCAAATTGTTCAAGGGAAGGCAGGTAAATAAATCGTATGGTATATTAAAAAGCAACATAAATTTGGGGTTCACAAGTTATATCAGCAGGTAGAGGTGTTTGCTGCCAAACCTGACAAGCTGAGCTCCATCTTTGGGACGTATATGGTGGAAGGAAAAACTCAACTTCTGCAAGTTGCTCTCTGAACCCTCTCTACAAGTGCCATGTTGCATTCAAATCCACACTCACACAAACAAATCAAGAAAACTAGATTCATGGATGGTGTGTCCTACTAAAAAAATTCATTCAGAAGGTGCCAAAAGTCAGCAAATTATTTACTCAGCCCAAGTTTATTGAATGCCTACTCAAAAAAATAAGGAGGCCTGGAGCTACAAATAGCTTAGTGATGGAGAACGTGCCTTAGGTGCTCGATTCCCTGGGCTCCGTATCTAATACTGCAGCGAACAGCAGCAGTAGCATCAACATAGTCCGGACTCTAGGTCCCAGAGTTACTAAACCAAGCTTTCCACAATATGATTCCCGTGCAAACCATAACCCTTTGGTGACTGACTACCTTTCAGGCATCTGACATTCAAGAAATAATCAAGTGGAAAATGGGGTTAGATTATCAGCCACATTTTCAAGCGCTAGTCTGTATCAAATCATCAGAAACATAAGTGAGACCACATAATCACAGCCTCTAAGGAAATGTCGAACCTGAATTATAGTTTAATATCACACTCTAGCCCGTAATGTATAAGGTCAAGACAAGAATTATCTATTTCAGTAGGTCTGGTGTTCCTTTACAACGCTATAGTTGAAGATGTCTGCTATGACCTATTATCCCTCACACAAGGAACATATAATCAATTACAGGATAAAATTTGTCTGGGGGAAAATCATACATATTTTCTTCAGCAACAATAAAAGCTATGTAGGCCAATGTAATTTCCTGTTTACTTTTGTTGCTAGGAAGCAGACATAGATGGACTTGTCCAGGCACTAAATGACAGCTCCCCTGTCTACTCCCTTTAGCTGCTCTCCTTGGTTCTTACATTTTAAATGCCCTATATTTTACACTATTGAATTAAGCATACTTTTGAATTTATATGGAATGAAATAATCTTAATTAAATTTGGCAATATAAGCAGTTTTGTTGCAATTAACTACTTGTATGAAAAATTGCCTCATAGACTGTCAATATCTAAGGGGGGTGCTCTGAGATTTGAGATGTATAGTTGATCATTTTGATTAGAAAGCCATTAAAGACTCTCCATGTGATTAATTCTTTTCCATATGCCATCCCACTTTGTTTTCATGGCAGATAAAGGTACTGATACACGTGCTATTAATACAGCAGCTCACAATATCTGTACTTGTAGACTCATCATCAATCCATTCGTTTAATGAAGTCTCATAAACTTCTAATGGCAGATGGGTAATAACAATTGAACCCAAGTAGACAACCGCTGCTCTACTGCAGGCCATAGTCTTCATACCGTTTAGCTTTATTTCCACATAGGATCTCCTCCATCTAATTTTATTTTGGTATGAGGTCCAAGCTTGCCTCACACTTGCAATCCCTCTGCCTTAGCCCTCAGAATCACCGATATTGCAGGGGTGAAATACCAGACCCAGCTATGGACTATACTTTTGTATGCTAAAATCTTTATTGAGTTCAACTCAACCTCTTGTGGGACTACTCTTTTCTTTTCCCTGCCTCTGCTGTGAAGAGTACAATTGTTTGAAACTCTCCAATGGCTCTCAATTAGATTCAGGATAAATTCCAACTGCTACGGTAAAATCCACATTCCACCTTTTTTAAAAAACTTTTTAGTGGTAGAGCGCTTGCCTAGCAAGCGCAAGGCCCTGGGTTCGATCCCCAGCTCCCCCCCCCCCAAAAAAAAAGAAAGAAAAGAGAAAAAAAACTTTTTTTTTCAACGTGGAATTTCTCTGTTTATCCCTGGCTGTCCTGGAACTTACTCTGTGACCAGTCTGATCACGAGCTCAGAGATCTGCCTGTCACTGCTTCCCAAGTGCTGGGATTAAAAATGTGTACCACCACCATCTGGTCATTGTATACTATTAACTAAAAGGCATCTTATCAAAAAAAATATGATCCAAATTTTATTTCATGCATGTATGAAATTAAATACATACAAAAGTAATCACTATTAAAAATCACTCCTTTAAAAATCTGTATTCCTTTATTTTCTCTCAAATAAATATGCTTCTTCTGTTATGAAGAAAGCAAAATGAGTCACCCTTTCAAAAATTCAAATACTTTTTAATATTGTGGAATTTGGAGATAAATAGAGGCATGTCCGGGCTAGTAGAGTCATCAGATGGTCACGACTGCTGCAAACTCTCATAGCCAACCATCGAGCACATGTAGAGTGCCATTTGGCCCAACTTTCTCATGTTCCTGCTAACTCTGTGAGTAGAATAACAATGGCCATCTACGTAGCACCTCAGACAGCTCTGAGGTCCTGGCTCACCTCCATGGCCACAGGATTATTTGTAACTTAAAAAAAAAAAGAAAGAAAAGAAAAGTAATCTGGCAATAACAACTCTGCCAGATTGGATTCCTAAATAAGACAAGAGATAAGAAACTGAAAGTGCTTTTAACACAAAATCATTTTTAAAGAATATCATCGTGGACTTTCCTGACTGACATAACACTACAACTTTAATCATTTTGTTAACTTCAGATTGCACGCTTTAGTTACTTGAAAATATCATTTTTTTCTATATGAGGAAAATATGGCATATAGACAGAGGTCTTTTGGCTGGCTTCCTGGCCCCTTAGTCCAGAATCTTACTAAAAAGGCTATGTCAGAAGATGGATTTTTGCACAGGGACTAGGAGTTGGCCTGAATATCCAAATTCCACTTCTCTCCTTCCAAAAGAATGGTCTTTCCCTTCAATGATTTAAGCCTCTGATTGTGAGCTACATAAATCTTAAGTCAAATGAGAGGTTTTGTTTAGTTTGGTTTGCTTTGTTAAAGGGAAATGATCATATGATAACTTTTGGACACCTGGGACCCCCAACCCGAGGTCATGGCACATGTTGATAACCATCAATGTACGCCCTAATTCCCCTAAGCATGGAGTCAGGATAGAGCATAGACTTTTGTTTTTGGAGAGAGGAAGTAGCTTCAGGACAAAAAACTCTTGCAGGGAAGAGTGATAGCAAAGATGGTAACAGTTATGACCCTCTGTCCTGTTAGCAAGTCCTAAGGATGATTCAGACCACCAGTTCTTCAGACACCACCCTGACCCTAGTCTGTCTGTGTTGGAAAACAAGTCTCCACTTAACTTACATTTTAGTGTTATCTTGTAAACAAAAGGCACTAAATGCCTTAGTTCCAGGATCAGCTTTTTTTTTTAAAGAACATATGTATTGTGTATCAGTATGAGCCTTGGAAGAGAGGCATAGGACCTCACACTCAGTCAAGGACAGATGTTCTCATGGCCTTGGAAGATAGGGGTCACTACTACTTAGTATACTGTCATGTCCCTGGAGTTGGAGGCTGATGTACTTACTGCAGGTGATGGAAGATGTCACTTCTGACACAGGGAATGTCCCTAAAATGTTACCGATGGTTGTAATGACATAGTCTGACGACCATTTTAATGGTTAGTGAGTTCAGAGAACCAAGACAAAATTGCTGATGTTTTTGCTATGGCTACTACCCCAATAAATGTTCCTTCTCTTCTCCAAGAGCTTTGTGCCTCTTTCCAGCATTCAAGAAACTGTCTCAAGTTAAGTTTCTGGCATACAAGCAAGGAGGAAAAATCCCAGACCCTTCACATTTCTTGACAATCTGCACTTCCTGACTTTACTACAAAATAACATGGAAGAAATCGGAAAGGAAAGAGCTTTTGGCACAAAGGTTAAAGGATTGCTATTGGAGTAATAATCGTTGTTATATAACATCTGCATGTGTTTGACAATTATTATTCAATGTGCTAGTGGCAACTAGGGCCTCCAGGTCACATACCCTCATCCTTGACTGACTTGGGGTGACAGTGATCAAAGAACAAATTTAGACTTAACCCAACGCATCTTTGAGGGCAGGTTTAGACAGAACCTCAATTGTCTTCAAGGGCAGGTCTAAACATAAGCCAAATTACTTTGTAAAGAACTCCTTGGATGAATCTAAATGTCTATGTTGCTTCTCAGGTCTGTACCTGGGAGACTTTTGATTTAACTATCAGAGCAAAGACGAACAGCTTTTTAAAAAAACTTTTCATTCAATTTTCATGGTATTGCTGTTAGAGTAAAATAATATTCAGAAGAGCGAATTTGCTGCTAAAGGTTTCTGGCATTTTTACATTTGCCCCCAGCTCATTATGAAGCACATGCCATGCCAATGTATTCTTTTAGTGCAATTATACAGAAAAGAGATGATGCACCATTGGAAGCCTTTATTCAGCAATGGCCATGTTCCAAAAACTAACTGCAAAAGATGTTACTTCCACTCCAAAAAACAAACAGTGATTCTCAAATGCCTACAGAAAGCTGAGTGGATTTTTCGAACGACGACATTATGGCTGTTCTGTTTTTAAAAATTCAGTAATTACATTGTAGCTAGGGGAGGCAACATTATTCAAAAATATGTCATTTTGACAACCTCTCCCCTAAATCCTAAAAAGTAATTCTGCTTTTCACTTATACATATTGTTATTTCTGCAACTAATATGACTCCTAATTTATTTTCTGCTTAAGCAACAGCTTATTCTAAGAAATCTTCATTTCTGCTTTTAAAGCTGAAAAGAGGGGGAGGGATGTTCCTATCTTCACCTCCATGTCTTGCAAATAACTTAAGGTCCCCCACCGTCTTTGCTTCAAAGGCTCCCAAAAGCACTTTGTGGAAACAGATGTGATGTTGAGTCTCACACTGAGTACTTGAATCTTCTTGCTCCCTGAACACATTAACTTGACATTTGGAAATATTGTGTTTGAAAGTTATTATCACGTACACATTTCTTAAATATTTCTGATAAAGGAAAGATCTGTGGGGTGTCAATTAAAATAATAGTTTAATTAATTTTTACATACAGAGGATGCTTGCCTCTCTCCACCTCATTATGTACACTCTTGGTGGTTAGCCAAATTTATTTTTCCAACATGGCTTCTGAAACTCACACTATCTGTGAAGGCCAAACCTTTCTTCTTCCTCCTGGCGTAATTGAAATACAGGTTTCATTAAGGCGAAATCAGTGCTACTCGACCTACTCCCGTGGAAACATCCCCCCATATCTACCATGGTTTGCAAATAATGTACTAGAAACCTTTATACTAGGTGGTAGAAACTGTTTCAGCAGGTTGATGTAGCAAAATTGCTGACCTGGTACTAAGGAAAGAGATGCCAGCCTACAGCTGATCCAGCTCCCAAACACAGTGGTAAAAGAGCATCTTTGCTGGACGAAGTTGTAATAGAAAAAAAGAAAGAGGTGATGAGAATACACTAAGGTGTGATTGTTGGGAAGGGCTTTATCTCCCAGAATCAAGTTTCTTTAGAACTGTCCATTGCCCATATACACATACAAAGCCACTAACATCAAAATCAACACTATCGGCTTCTTCCTTCTTGAGACTGTGCTGGAAGGGCTGTGTTATACAAACAGACTAGAAAGGAAATCAGACTTATAGAACCCAATAATCTAGTGTTCTCACTTTCTAACAGACCCCTGAAGCATTTTTGATGCCTCCTTGTGGAAACAATTGCATTGTTTGTCAGAGGCTCCAGACCATTCTCAGAAGTTCAAATAAATCTATTTTTTGAGATTATAATGAATTACATCATTACCTTAACCTTATTCACTCCAAACCCACTCATATATCTTTCCTTTGTCTCTTTCAAAATCTTAGCCTCTATTTTCATTGTTCTTACATACATATGTGAATGTTTGTGCATATATACTCCTAAATACATATATCCTGCTCAGTCTGTCTAATATTACTTGTATGTATATTTTCGGAGGTGACCATTCGTGACTGGAATTTGGTGTGCTATTCCCTGAGGAAGACTATTTCTTCCATTCTCAACTTGATTCTGATTATTATTTCACAATATATACATGAATCAAGTCAACATGCTCTATACTTTAAACACATATCACTTCCCAAATATATCTTAACAAAGATAAATTTGAAAATCTAGTTAAAAGACTAAAAGGCATGTTGAGATGGAAGGAAAGGAGTTATCAACACTTGGGGGTAATTCTTAAACACAGAACCATCCCCGCCTTTTGTTCTACCAACCTAAAAGCTGATACAATGTGTTATCTCTCCCAACAGCCATATGTGTTTCTACTAGCTAATGATGATTAGAAATGTGGCTCAGTACTCATAACTCTCTGCACTAAAAGAGAAGAGAAACAATGAACTGGGTATTAAGAGACTTAAATTCTAATCCCAGCCCTGTCACAAACTTGCTAGATGATGTTCAGAGAGCCTCTTAGCTGCTTGAGTTCCCATTTCCTTATCATTGGTGATAATGGCTTTTGTAGACACTTCACAGAGCTGTTGAGTTTCAAATTAGAAAGCCAAAGGAATAGCAGAAATTATAGAATCCTATATCTAGCATCCATGCACTTGAAGGATACTTGCATGAGCTTTAGCATTCCTTCTGAACTAATGGTTCTAGGCAGTGTCATTTCTGGTCGCCATTAAGGTAAGCGAGAAGAGGAGAGGTGGGGATGGGCTTACAAAAATGTGTTGATTCAGATATCAGTCTCAACCTATGTCCAACTGTTATTCATTGTGTACTCCTGGAACCCTCCTTTTGTCCTCTCTAAAACTGGCATGAAAATTAGGCTCACCTGTCTTTGGGGTTGCTGTGAAGGTTAGGACAGATGATGCACACAGGCCACTCAGTGTGTGATCTTGCACACAGAAACTTAGTAGAGGCTAACAACTATCACCACAGGCACTGCCACCACCTCCAACACTGCAGCCAGCAGCAGCAGCTTTGCCTCTTTTCCTGTCCTTTCACAAAGCTAGAGCATTTGGCGTAAGCCTCTCAGAACCAGGGAACTGCAAGCACAGTGTGGGTCAAAGCAAAAAGTTAGGGTTCTGCTGGCATTGCAGTAAGACTTTTTGCCAAAAGTCCACATTTGTAGGGTACCAAACAAAATATTGAAAGGGGATATTTTTGTTTTCATCTTTATGACACCCAAGACTATGAGCCTCTTTAGGCATCATTGCATATTAAGACCTCAGTGAATTCTTGGCAATTTTCAGACATTCCTCTCTGTTTATAAGTGTCCCAGATGACACATAAATATTTTATCAATTCAAATTATATACATGCTGATTATTGTTTTGCCCCATCTAATCTTACTGTACCACCTGTACTTTAAAAAATTGTAACAAAGTTATCTTATACTTTATTATTTTTGCTACCTTCACATTCCACTTCCCTAAGAAGTAATGATGCTTTAAAATGGAGATTTCATTCATGTATATATATATCAACATCAAACCTGTGTCAGACGAAATCAAAATGCTCCCTAGAGAAATTAAAAAGATTAGAAGTCGTTCCTATTCTCAGTGGGAACAGAGACAAGTAAAGGGGCATATCACTCATTCACACATCAAGTGATCAGTTATAGTTATATCTTAAAAACGTTATAAGTTATAATATCTGATAACTATTCATTATGAGTAACTCTATCTTAGGATAGAGCATTTTAAACCTGTCTGTTGGCAATGGCTTTGGAAATAGGAGCCTACAATGAAAGGAGTTTAAGCTGGTGACACATCCTTGAGTTCTTAGTGCTAAGGACTCGGGAGCTTTCCCAGGTAAAGAGTGTACACAGTGAGAATGTAGTGAAACCAAAGATAAGCCCCTGAGAAAAAGGTACACTGAAGAAAGAGATCAATGAAAGTGATGGTCAAAGAGAGGCAATGGGACAAGCAGAGACCAGATCTAAACCTGAGTAAGGAACATCTACATAGAAATCAATAGACATAAAAGTAGCGGTTACTGTTATTGTTTCTATCCTACATTTAGTACTTGGAAAAAGTTTTCCTCATTTACATAGATAATGTGGTAGCCAGTCTCAAAAGATGGCCTCCAAAGATGCAGACCTCCTGGTATTCAAGTCCCTGGGTGGTCCCTTCCACAATGATTCTAAAATGAATCAGGCTTGGCCAGTAAGGCATATAAAAGACAACAGAGTGATTTCTCAGCTTAAGTCAAAAAAAGGCAATTTCATTTTGTTCTCTTGGATTGTTTGGTTTTTGAAAAGCCAACTGTGGTTGTGTAAGAACATTCTAGCTAAACTACACAGAAGGACACACAGACAGAAAAGAGATCCCCACATATACTCAGCACCAACTTGTTGGCCACGTGAACAAGCCAAATGGAAGCAGCCTACATCTAACTAGAATCTCATGCCAGAATCAAGCAACCTAGGCATTTCCAAAGTCCAGAGAAACCATAAGATAACACATTATTATTGCCATTTATGCATGGATGTAATTTACCAGGCAGCAATAGACAAGTGCTTCATTTCAGGATGTCAAAAGGTTTCTCCTACAAAATCACAACACTTTGTGTTGTAATCTTCACATCGTGTAATATCTCCATACTGTACACATACTGTATACTGTATTTCCTTGTTTCCTGTGACCTATTACCCGGTGAAACTTGAGATAGCAGATCTCCCAGAAGACAAGTGTACTAAAACAGCCAAAGAAAAATCCATATTCTTCCGGAAGAGATAAAATATGGCTGACAAAATAGACCTTTGAGGAAATTCACCATAACTGTGACAATTGACTATTCTAGTGGAGCCTTAAAAATATGGCTGATGATAGGTAGAAAGAAGCTCTGAGGACTGGGGAATGTTGTTGGAAAAGAACTAACTTTTATATATGAAGTAAGTTCTGGGGTTTAATATATATCAAGATGACTACAATTACTAATACCATGTCATAAAATAAAAATATGGTAGAAAAGTAGATCTTAAGAACTCCTTTTCTGGGATGAGAGCATGTAGTCTGTGAGGTAACACTGCCTTAGCTTTATTGTACTTAACCTCTCATAGCATATATGTAGAAAAATTTGCCAAACTGTCTGCGTGAAACATGTATACGTTTTATTTCAATTATACTTCAAGAAATATGGAAAGAGAAACCATAATTGAATCTTTCCTGATTGGTTGTATTTATTCTCCAAGAAAACACCAGGAAGAGATCACTAGCCATACAAATCTGGGGAAATGTTTGTCCAAAGGCATCTTAAACAAATGCGTGGCTGGACATAAGGCTTTATGAAACTTAGTATGACAAATATATTTTGCTCAAAATAAACCAACACAGGCACACACACACACACACACACACACACACACACACACACACACACAACCTGAAGAGGAAAAAAGAAAGAATTATCTAATTTATTCTTAGAATTCAAAGAGAAGCAAACACGTTTCACAAACCCTCTGGTTCTCCTCATCTTCTCTGACCATTAATGTTAATGGAAAGTGACAAAAAGATATGGATGGTTGATTTACAAGAGCAACAGCATATAAGGAATAGCCCCAATTTAAAATATGTGGTCTCATTTTTAGACTATACTCCCCAACCAGGTATAGTTCTAATATCTGTAGTTAAGAACAAGTCAGTCAGCGGCTCTGTTGCTGGAAGGACTTTTTAAATTGACTAATGTAGAGCCAAGGCCTAAGCAATTCATTTCACAAAGCAAAGAAGCTCTAGGTAGAAGGAGCAGAAATACAAAGTCCCTTTCTATACTCCTGTCACATCCTTCCTGGGGTTGGGCAGGATGCTGCCTTCCAGGTTTGGACAGAGGATTTTGCTTATATATGCTAACATGGAAGAGAAAGTGCCAGTCCAGAGGAACATAAGCTAAGACTTAATAATCTGTAGGATGAACAGAACCTAGATCTGGAAGGAGCGGAAAACTAGGAGGAATGGAATCAAATGAGCAAAATGAAACATGAGGAAAGTATAGGTGCAAACTCCTTGAGTCCTAATGATTCAGTATACCGAGAACTGTCATGGAGCAACAGTGCGAGGGACACTGGGCAGAACGTGGCCATTCAAATGAAATTTTCTTTCTTTTATCAAATATGAGAAATACTTAAGAAACCTTCAGCCTTGTCCAAAAACAATAGACCTCCAAGGAGAAAGACTGTTTCTCAGGCATCTAGGAAGAAAAAGAGGATGTCAGGCAAAGGTCCATGGCTTGAAGTTGCCAACCAGAAATCCTCGGGACCTTGTACTTCCTGTTCAACTCAAGTGTCTTCCTAAAGGTCAAGAGACCAGACAGAAGGAACCTTGGAAGAACTCATATATAGTCGTTAATGTTCATTAAAAGAAAACTGAAATGGGGCATTAAGCAGGAAGAATCATACCAAGTGTATCTGTTAAATAAGCGCTAAGGAATGCTGTACAATTAACTTTCATTTTCCATTATTTGCTGACTACAAACTTTCTAGGTCCTTCCTTCCTCATTGTTTTAATGAGATCCTTATAAACTCACTTTTCCACTGTACAAATAAAACATCAAGAGGCTCTTTTCCCTTTCACCCTCCAAGAAACCATTTGACTTGAGGTTACTCCAAAACACTCCCTCCTTCAAAATGTAAAGATTTGTATAAGCAGGACCCAAAATTCTTGGCGTGGTGGGAAAAGTATAGATGTGCAGCCTGCGTGGGCTAGAGTTTTGATGAAGGGATTTTGGATTTCCAGAGGAATTACTGTACATGCCATAGTAAGAATTAACTGAACAAAATGTGGCCCAGCAAGAATTTTTGTTTCGCATGCAAATTGCTATTTGAAATTAGTACACCAGGAGCTAGGTCTTCAGGGTTTCCAAAGTTTATTCTCTTAAGTGGTTTAAAAGCTCCCTCAGGCGATCTTGTTTACAAATTAACAGAATTTTGAATTAATGAGGTCCAACCGTTTTCTTTTTAAAGAACTTCAAATACCAGCTAACGCCGACACATATGGAAATAATCCCCCTTTCACCCCAGCGATATGCTGGACCTTCAAACCATAACTCTCCTTCGAGAGATTCATTTTCCAGTGAAGTCAATGATGAATACTCTAATATGCACCTCCTTTATACATGACAGGGCGAGGGGAAGTACATATTTGTTTTCTCCACTACTCTTCCACATTTGTCTCCAAAGGGATGGTTTGGTTTCACAGTCATCATAAATTTATTGTACTGAACTTCTGACCCAGTCAAGATGAGAACCAGAGCAATATCCACCATAAAAAGACAGAATTCACTCAGTGGTGCAAAGCTGCCTTCTTTCTGAAATCCTACAAAAAATAGTTTCTTTGCTTTTTTTTTTGTACAGTCTCTTAACTACCAGCAGACTACTTTGTTTTTAAAGTTTAATCAGCATTAATGCATAAACGGTGCTATTGTACCTATGAATTACATATGAAGCATTCACTATCACTAGCGTTGAACTCATTTTATCAAACAAAACTTTGTTGTTATATCAGTTTACCCATAGAGCTCACTCAGAATCTTTGATTGCCCAATTTGCTCCCTTGCTGAATGAATACAAAATTTTTCTGAGAGTGACACTTTGAATGTCATTCATTTTGAAACCTCTGGTTATGTGATCCCTTCCAGCCACATAGAAAAGACAAGGCTAATGTATTCAATTTAAGTGGAATTAAAGGCTAAAATGCTAGGTGCCCGTATGTTTATACTGTGTGTGTTTGTGTGTGTGTGTGTGTGTGTGTGTGTGTGTGTGTGTGTGTGTTTGTGTGTGAGACAGAATGATAAAATATGGAAATCTCCTAAAATGGTTCAAGATAAGAACATATAATTACATATGATACCACATACATGCCACTTATCAACAATTTGCAAGGTGAACTAAGATTTATTTTTTTAAGATTTTATATATATGAGTATACTGTCACTGTCTTCAGACACACCAGAAGAGGGCATCAGATCCCATTACAGATGGTTATGAGCCACCATGTGGTTGCTGGGAATTGAACTCAGGACCTCTGGAAGAACAGTCAGTGCTCCTAACCACTGAGCCATCTCTCCAGCCCCAAGATATATTTTTTTTCTTTCATCGGTGAATCTGTTTTATTCTCTTACTTTAGAATGGACATAGATAT